>NC_088307.1:25742045-26042045 GCF_032854445.1 Liolophura sinensis | reverse complement strand
ACTACTAACCACAAGAACAAACTCCTAACCCACAAGCACAGATTCCTAACCCACAAGCAAACATGCGTGGATCAAAATTTACATACATGACTCTTTGAGTGTCTCCACTGAGCAGTTTGCAGATGCTCCCGTGGGTGCCATTTTTGCCAATGTGTCAGCTGCATAGTATTGGACAAAGACTGTTTATAATAACACAAGTGCTTATTAAAACAAAACGACTAGTAACTCAAATCCTTATTATAACAAAATGACAAAACTCCGGTGCTTATTATATCCAAACGATTGTTAACCCTGGTGCCTATTACGTCAAAACTACTGTTAACTCCAAGGCTTATTACAGCTAAGCGGCTGTTTATGCCAGTGCTTATTATAACAAAACGGCTGTTAACACCAGTACTTACAGCAAATCAACTGTTAATACCATTGCTTATTATAACAAACGACTGTTAATACCAGTTCTTATAGCAAATCAACTGATAATACCAGTGCTTATTATAACAAAACAACTAGTAACTCAAGTTTCTATGCTATTTCTGAAAGACGACCATTTTAATTAGCGGCGGACACACATTCCCGATTCAAACTCTGCTTTTTCAAAACGAGGTTATTGCACCTACTTCTCTGAATGGAGTCTGAAAAGAGTGAATCTCCTGGCATCTATCGCCAGATGCCCTTTCCCCCCTGTTTGTGTATCTATAGAGCCTCTGATCGTTCCCCTTCCCCCCTGTTTGTGTATCTATAGAGCCTCTGATTGTTCCCATCCCTTTGCTTTCATTTCAGTCACATACGCATAGGTAGGCTTACTAGTGTGCGTAAGTGACAAGATGTCATACATTGCTATAAGTTATATCAGGTTAAAACACGATTGCCCCGTGAGAAATAAAAATGTTCACATTACTCTGATGGCGTTACCACTGCAACAACATGACGTCAGCGAACCTTTTCATAGCAAACCGGATGTATGGAAATGTGCAATAATACCCGTGATGTGTTTTGCTGATCTGTACAGAGTTAAGAAAATGCTATGTATGGCAGAGAAATAGGTTAAGTTAAAGAAGTCAAGAGGAGGTTTATATCTTGTTTTCTTGTTATTTTATTGTAATTGAACACATGTACAAAAATGAAGAATATATTGAATTAGCCTAGCATAAACGGGTTGCCTGTGCTTGCGTAATGGTGTAAGATAAGATAATATACGCAAACACAAGTACGTTAAACCTTATATCCTTGCGTACAAATCTGTTCCATCATGACATATATAAACTAATTTTGCACGTTTCGTTATGATATTTACCCGGCTTGTTTCAGCCCTAAGTATCGCTTATCGCAAAAGAATATATTTTAAAGATGTTTAAGTGCTGAGAGCTTTTTCGTTTAAATACATACACCGAGAAGCGACTAAGTGCTAAATTACTGATCCTAGGTAAGCGAAATGTAGGGTGAGAAATAACGTTCAACATCACGAAATGGAAAGCACGCCTCAACTTCTTTTTCATTGCAGTGGAGGGAGCGTGAGTGAGTGCTTAGGGTTTAATGTCATACTTAACAATATTTCAGTCATATGTTTGCAATAGGGATTTCCACCGCTCTTTTATCTAGTGTTGCTTCACTGAGACTGCTTACCGAAGGCAAGTAAGCTGCCCTGCTATAGCCATTATACTGATACAGGTCAACCAGTCGTTGCGCTATCCCCTTCATGCTGAACGCCAAGGAAGAAAGCTATAACTTTCTCTTTTAAGCGTCTTAGGTGTGATCCGACCCAAGATTGACCCTGGATCTTCCGCTCCCAAAGCCGGCGCTCTGCCAACTAAGGCACACGGACCGGTCATTACCGTGGAATCGCCTGTACTTTCGAAATCGTTTTTAACCATGTCGTTAATCCCTTCATCTGTATGAACAGACATTTGGTTCCCGTTCATCATGCTGAGCGCAAAGACATTTGGACTGGTTCAATCTGCGGTATATACCGGCATTTCGACCCGGTACCTTGTGCTGTATGATCAGTCATTTGAACGCCGTTCCCTGTGTTACTAACGAACATTTGGACCATCTACAACTGGCTGATAAAACTTACAAAGCCAATTACACCCTGATCCCGAGTTTATCAGCTGCCACTAACAATGGATGTACGATGCGTACAAAATAATTAAAGACGTACAGCAAAAAGAGTAAGACCAGAGCAGCGACGACAGTGTGATAGCTGGCAAATGGTCACACGTAACCGATGAAAAAAAGCATTTTGTCAATTTACCGGTAGTTAGGGTTTTATTTTAACTGTTCATGCAAATGCGTTTATAGTGGCACTTTACAGCCCCCATAGGGCCATGGCTTAAGTAGGATTAAGCCAGTTACACCCTGATCCCGAGTTTATAAGCTCCCATTAAGCTGCGATGCGCACCACACATACGCACCACGCATGCGCACCACACCCTTAAAGCACGTTGCCAAGCTTATGCATCTATGTACAGTCGGCTTGTAACGCTTACAGCGTCATTTAAATCCTGATTATAATTTTCAACAACCCAATTACACTTGCGTCTCGTTAATATGATAAGCCCCCATTTACATCCTGATCGTAGTTTTACACATTTATCTCCATTTGCCTTGCGTTCATAGTGCACGCATATGCAATCATTTTCACATAACCTGTAATGCCTATACAACCCTTAGCACAGTCAATGATTCATGTAGAAGCTCTTCACTTTTTATCGCTTATTTAGACCGCTTATTGCTATACCACGATATACATGTACTCCACAGCGCATGTGCGCTTCTTATAGACTCTGATGATGATTTTACACATTCATCTGTATTCTTCCCTTTTTCAATACACACGCTTTATGTTGAATATATACATGTATCTGTTATACACTGTGAGCATGATTTGACACAGTCTCTGACACACCCCTCGTTATGCTTGACACAATCACTGACACACCCCTCGTTATGCTTGACACAGTCACTGACACACCCCTCGTTATGCTTGACACAATCACTGACACACCCCTCGTTATGCTTAACACAATCACTGACACACCCCTCGTTATGCTTGACACAGTCTCTGACACACCCCTCGTTATGCTTGACACAATCACTGACACACCCCTCGTTATGCTTAACACAATCACTGACACACCCCTCGTTATGCTTAACACAATCACTGACACACCCCTCGTTATGCTTGACACAGTCTCTGACACACCCCTCGTTATGCTTGACACAATCACTGACACACCCCTCGTTCTGTTTGACACAATCACCGACACACCCCTCGTTATGCTTGACACAGTCTCTGACACACCCCTTGTTATGCTTGACACAATCACCGACACACCCCTCGTTATGCTTGACACAATCACTGACACACCCCTCGTTATGTTTGACACAATCACCGACACACCCCTCGTTATGCTTGACACAATCTCTGACACACCCCTCGTTATGCTTGACACAGTCACTGACACACCCCTTGTTATGTTTGACACAATCACTGACACACCCCTCGTTATGCTTGACACAATCACTGACACACCCCTCGTTATGCTTGACACAATCACTGACACACCCCTCGTTATGCTTGACACAATCACTGACACACCCCTTGTTATGTTTGACACAATCACTGACATACCCCTCGTTATGCTTGACACAATCACTGACACACCCCTCGTTATGCCTGACACAATCACTGATACACCCCTCGTTATGTTTATACAGTCATTTACCCCGTTTCACATTACGTATAAAGTTCTTGCACACTCTGGGCATGATTTGACACAGTCACTGACAAACCATTCGTTATGCTTAACACAATCACTGACACACCCCTTGTTATGTTTAAACGGTTATTTACACCTGCTTCAGTTGGTTAGCGCGCTAGCACAGCGTAATGACCCAGGAGTCTCTCACCAATGCCGTCGCTGTAAGTCCAGCTCATGCTGGCTTCCTCTCTGGTCGTAAATGGGAAGGTCTGTCACCAACCTGCGGGTGGTCGTGGGTTTCCCCCCGGCGCTGCCCGGTTTCCTCCCACCATAATGCTGGCCGCCGTCGTGTAAGTGAAATATTCTTGAGTACGGCGTAAAACACCATTCAAATAAATAAATAAATAAACACCCGCTTCCGAATACGCATAAAACTCTTGTACACGCTGAACATGCTTTTTGCACGTCCACTAAGACTGGCTCCACAAAGCTTATATATCGTCTGCATTTCACCTAGCAATGCATATGTAGAGACCCTAGTTCCTTATATGTCATACATATACAATATACACTTACAAAACAGATATTTATGTTTAAACGTTTTGCAACAGATACTAATCGTGATTTAGGCTATGTTTAATTGTGTCATATTTATAATTGTTATCCAACAGTAGATAATAAGACCGCTTTACAATGTTGATCATATACAATGAAAACTCAAAAAACTAAAAAATCTAAACCCATCCAATGTACGACACAAATCTTTGCATGTATACAATAAATGTAAGCATTTATAAAATATTGCATGTATTTTTAAATTAAATCCATGTATTTATGAAACAAGCGCGTGTATTTGAAAAGTCAACATACCTGGAACGTGTTAAACGTTATCAGTTATTACAGCGTAGAAAAAACGCCTGGTGGTCTCAAATAAACTAATAGAGCTCTTACAATGTATGGAGTGGTAAATGGAACTCTCTTAACCAATTTTAGTTTACTTCCTGTCCGTTTTTTCCGCTTTCACGACGCTTACCAAACCCTTGTGTGTTGCCAGAATGCCTCTGTATATATCACTGCACACCGAATTCTTAATAAAAAAAGACTTACAGCACAGAAAGCACATACGACAGTATGATAATTGGCAAATGGTCACAGGTAGCCGGCGAAATACGGCCGCCTGTCTGTATAAGAAACTGTTCACGTAACTGCTTAGCAATAAATAATATCAAATTACGCACCTCCTAGCAACATGGCTTAGTCAGAATTAGGTCAAAAAAATTCAGCCATGTTCAGTGTAATTTATTAAACGTCACTGGTCTAGAATTACTCAGGTTACACAAGTTCAAACACACAGTTGGTGAAATGTGACTTGCTGAACATTTTGTAGTTGTCTACTATAACTGACAAGATAAGCATAAAATACATAAATTCCCATATTTTACGTCCAAGCCTAAAACACAGTTAAACTGAAAAGTATGGCCATGGAGAGGTTCATCCGTGAATTTGCAAGGCTTTACATGTTTGCAAAAGATCACGGCCGTTTAGGCGTGGAGACAAACCCAGATTCTCTCTGCATGCCCCATTGCACTGTTCTTCTTGTGATAACTGGTCTCATGTCATCGCAAGCTCCATGTCGTCTATGGTTTTCTTTGTACCAGAGCAAGCATGGAAGGTGCGGTGTGCCCATCCCTCGTAATTGACGTGTTCAGTATTTCAGGCACCCACCCAATGAAACTGCATATTCTGCGACCTTTTGAGTTATGATATGTTTACGCCAGCCTAGTTTGTGTGTTAATGTCGCACTTGCACGTAAAATATTAAAAGAAAACAGCTCTATACCTTAATTTAAAAAGCAAAACGGATGTAAAGAAATTTGAAAGTTTTTTGGCAAATAGGATTTATATTTTGTAAGGCTGTGCATGTAAAGCCATAAATGTAATCAAGACGCCGCTCTGAGTACATGTTTGGCTGCTCCACTCGTAGTGACAGATAATCATCTTTGAACACGGTGTAGATTCAAGTTTATTGCAGTTTTAATGATACTTTAACAACCAGATTATAGTATATAGAGTAATACCAATGCACCAGCGGCTTTGTGATAGTTGACAAATCGTCATACCTAGCCGGTGAGATACGGATGTAACCCCATGCTTACCGCCGTTAGGGTTATATTCTAATTGTCCATGCTTACCACCGTTAGGGTTTTTTTTTCCAACTGTCTGTGCTTACCGCCGTTAGGGTTTTATTTTAACTGTCCATGCTTACCGCCGTTTGGGTTTTATTCTAACTGTCCATGCTTACCACGGTTAGGGTTTGTTCTAACTGTCCTTGCTCACCGTCGTTAGGTTTTTTTTCTAACTGTCTGTGCTTACCGCCGTTACGCTTTTATTCTTACTGTCCGTGCTTACCGCCGTTAGGGTTTTATTTTAACTGTCCATGCTTACCGCCGTTAGAGTTTTATTCTAACTGTCCATGCTTACCGCCGTTAGGGTTTTATTTTAACTGTCCATGCTTACCGCCGTTAGGGTTTTATTCTAACTGTCCGTGCTTACCGCCGATAGGGTTTTATTCTAACTGTCCGTGCTTACCGCCGTTAGGGTTTTATTCTAACTGTCCGTGCTTACCGCCGATAGGGTTTTGTTCTAACTGTCCATGCTTACCGCCATTAAGATTTTATTCTAACTGTCCATGCTTACCGCCGATAGGGTTTTGTTCTAACTGCCCATGCTTACCGCCATTAGGGTTTTATTCTAACAGTCCATGCTTACGGCCATTAGGGTTTTATTCTAACTGTCCATGCTTACCGCCGATAGGGTTTTGTTCTAACTGTCTGTGCTTACCGCCATTAGGGTTTTATTCTAACTGTCCATGCTTACCGCCATTAGGGTTTTATTCTAACTGTCCATGCTTACGGCCATTAGGGTTTTATTCTAACTGTCCATGCTTACCGCCGATAGGGTTTTGTTCTAACTGCCCATGCTTACCGCCATTAGGGTTTTATTCTAACAGTCCATGCTTACCGCCGTTAGGCTTTTATTCTAACTACCCGTGCTTACCACTTTTAGGATTTTGTTCTAACTGTCCATGCTTAAAGGCTGAAACAGTAGCAACTTAAACGTCCTCTAGCAGCATGGCTTGAGCAGAACTAGGAAAAATAAAAATGGAATAATTGAAATTGAAATATATTAGACGTCACTGGTCTAGAATTACTCAAAAGTGCTGTTTGTCGACACATTTATGGATTGAATCTTTTGTGAGAAATACAAAAAGATCATGGCACCGGGATGCTTAGTCACCGGTATGGAACTCCCATTATGAAGTATAGCATTTTGGATCAATGTTTGTATGCTAGGGATTTAACGTCATACTTATCAATCTTTTCAGTCATACGACGACGACCATTTTGAATCAAGTATTGTAGCCTGAAAATATAATGTGCATGCGTCTGGCCCTATGTTATCGAGTCTCTTTAAAATGCATGCTGTTTGGGGTGTGGTTTGGAGTATTGTCATAAACAGCCATATAGTGGAATTAATTTAATCAGCCTACAATAGATACGGATCATTGAACAGGCTAGTGAGTTCGCATTTCGCAATATAAGGATAGCAAATACATACTGCGAATTCAATTACTGGAGCTCGTTAGCACAAAACCAATCGACTCAAATCCCAGCAAATTTTTGCTGTTATTTAAGAATAGCCCAAAAATTACATTTCCCGAAATATCAGTCTCGTCTATGCACATGTTAGCGTTCATATTCGGATTGAAAGTACCTAAAATGTATGAGGGGGGTGGCATTATAACTTTTTCAAACTATGCAACCATTATAACACATTATATAGTACAGGTACGCCTCTGGTATTTACTGAACGGCCATATTCATGGTAAATACGGACAATTTTATTTTATTGGCGAATATAGAGTTTTGCCAAAAAAAATCACTGGTATAGCCTCCTTAGCAAAATTGCGAACAATATATCCTTCATGTGTTGTTGTTTCAGTTTCGTTTTACATACTCAGGCATTTATGTACTTAACGTAAGGACTTCAAACCTGATATAGATATGTCGCCTTGATGTGACGAGAGTTTATGTGTCAGCCAGCCTGATACATGCATGACCCCTTATATGCCTATATACTATGTAGTCAGAGGCCAAAGGGGACGACGAGACCGATGTGTTATAATAAATATAGGACGATGTATATGTACTGGCCTAAATCGTTAAGCATTCGACGCCCTGTTTTATTTCCCCTGTAGAGTTATATCTGCAAAATTCATATATACATGTGTGTATGCTACATACATTGTAAAGTCACACGCACTCTAGCGCCGTGTTTACCCAATATACAGCTGCCTACGAAAGGGCGGGGGGAGTTCTTGCTTTACACAAAAGAGGTATATAGGTACCGTAGCGATTCGCGAGTTTTGGTATAGTGCTGTACATTGTAGCTATAGTGTGGACTGCTCTATGTATAGACCCTCGTGTACATGTACATGGGAATAATGACAACTGGCGAGGTAGATATCCAACCCCTCGCATAATAAACATCCGGGTACGGTGGAAGTCTGTCGGTCTTATCTGGGCTACGCCATTGACACACGAACCGAGTGCTTTTGCTATACATGCAGTTTGAAAATCCTCCTCCCCTTCTCCCCAACCTCAGTTCACTAGCTAAGACGGTGTCCTTTCAACCACGTTGAGTCTGAGTTACACACGTTTTGACGAATCATCTCCACATGGAAGGAATTTCAACCAACGATCCAGGGTAAAGGACGAAGATGATATATATAGGGACCTTGATATTTGGAACTTTGATACATTGAGTGACATATTCACGAAAATAGCGGAATTGTATTCAACCTGGGAACCTCTTTTTAGCCATGTTTCTCTCACATTATAGACCTTATCAAGGTAAGTACGAAAATCAGATATATCCTATCTATGTGGAGCATGAAAACTAATTATTTTGTCTTCAAAATTCGTAAAACCAATCTTGTTTTGCTACAAGATATATATATATATATTGCTTTTATATATATATATATATATATATATATATATATATATATATATATATATATATATATATATATTGCTTTTATATATATATATATATATATATATATATATATATATATATATATATATATATATATATATATATATATATATATATATATATACCTTCGTGGTTATGTATGTATTTGTTCACAAACTTATATTCACGTATGTACTGGCTTGTCACACGTACATGTATATTTATTGTCAGTGCATGATTAACCAGGCGTACTTTTCAACTGCAACTATACAATCAAGGGTGCGTGTGAATATATCTTAAATTCCTAGACCTGTATTTCTGGGTGTATATGTGTTTAAGCATGTAGTATCGTCGTACACATACATGTATTTGTCAATGCCTCTCACAAATGTGGTCGCTGTGTATGAGTTCAGTTTATGCTGACTTCCTCTCCAGCGGTACCTGAGAAGAATTCAGCAAACTGCCGATGTTCGTGGGTTTTCCGCAGCCTCTGTCCGATTTCCTCTCACCACAATGCTGGCCACATGTAGTGGTTTGGTTCACATGCGTGTACTGTACTTGCTAATTTTCCACCTTCATGATCATGTGTAGGACTATCTGTATACGATCAGAACATGTGTTTACGCTTGTACTGTTCCCGTACACATACATGTATTTGCCAGAGACATTATTTCACTGCAATTATATACAGCAATTACAGTTAGTTCCACTTAGCACCCAAACGCAACAGCCTCTATGCCCCGAAAAGGCCCAGGTACTGCGTAAGCATTACCCATTCCTTACTCATGAAACTCCATATATCTAATTCACATAAATACACCGGCCTGACCCTCATTTCAGGCAACGACGGTGTCATGTTGACTTATACGTCTTAAAGGTATTGACTTACACTTGACCCAATATATATATATATATATATATATATATATATATATATATATATATATATATATATATATATATATATATGCACACGCTGTAAATATGTGTTTAACGCCTATACATTGACCCACATATAGTGATATAAATTGCCCTGTCATTGCCCAATCAAAACGTGTATTATCATTCTGCTCAAACTCATCCTGTACACCCTCATGGTCATCCATCGCAGATGAGTGGGTTCAAAACACGCCACAGCAAATGTTATTGCACACTAGTGGGCTCAAAATATTCCACGACCAATGTTATTACACGCCGGTGGGTTCAAAATACTCCACAGCCAGTGCTATTATACGCTGATGGGTTCAAAATACGCCACTGTCAATGTCATTACACGCTGGTGGGTTCAAAATACTCCACGACCAGCGCTATTGCACGCTGGTGGGCTCAAAATACTCCACGGCGAATGTTATTATGCGCTGATGGGTTCAAAATATGCCATGGCCAGTGTTATTACACGCTGATGGGTTCAAAAACTATTCCACGGCCAATGTTATTACACGCTGATGGGTTCAAAAAATATTCCACGGCCAATGTTATTATGCGCTGATGGGCTCAAAATATTCCATGGCCAACGTTATTACACGCTTGTGGGCTCAAAATATTCCATGGCCAACGTTATTACACGCTTGTGGGCTCAAAATATTCCATGGCCAATGTTATTACACGCTAGTAGGCTCAGAATACTCCACGACCACTGTTGTTACACACTGATGGGCTGACGCTGAAAAGGCGCCAGGCCAATGTTGTTGCACTATGTATTATGCCCAATTTCGTGAACGTGTGATCAAAGATTAGGCTTTGCAACTTTAAACAGTGAAACACTTGCAGAAATTTGTGATGTGAAAATTTGAAAAGAATCAGATGCAAATCGAACCATCACACAAACAGATAAATGCCGTCTTGTACTCTAGCCCCTCATTAAGTGAATGACCCATGCTGAAAGAGAGAATGTCAAGTATTTTACCGACGGACCAACTGATCAACAGAGACACAAAGACTTATAAAGGTGCTTGTCGTGGATCAAACGAATGAGAGCTGGATTGTATATACTGAGGATTACAGAAACTTATTTCGCACATGATTTTGAATTACTGACTTATAGTTTATTCTTCCGGTATTTTATTAACGAATCCTCTGCAGCAGGATAGATGAGGAAATGATCTACAATAAACCAAATACTGTATGCTGAAAAATTTCATTAATTATGTAACTTTGAAAAATTTCCTATGATTATTCACAAAATTGAGGGTAATTTCTTCGAGCTTTCTTGTTAAGATACAATATGCGGCGTGTCGCTGGTCTCATTGTTTACTTTAGATAACAGTACAGTTTAAAGGGGAGGGAATTAACCTACACACAAGTCTAAATCAAAATGTATTTAGGTACCATACTATACATGTGTATGCCTAAATTATGCAGATCTCCACTTGATGTTGCACATTGTCAATTTGTCGATCATTTTCTTAATCAATGACCCACTTCCCTGGTAAATCGTCTCTGGTAAAGCTTTGAATATTATTAAGACCGTACGTTGTGGCTTGCTTTGTTTTTCCCTTGACTTGCTCAACTGCATCCTATATATTCGGTGGAACACTCTCTTTATATAAATCATACCTTACGTCATAGTCGATGTCGTTTAACAAGGGAAGTAATGCAGAGCAGGCCTATTTTTTTTTGTTTTTTGCAAGATAACTTTGCAGTAGCGAGTTCAAGTATAGAAACCTCAAAGTGCTGTCCGTTTCTTTCAAGATATTTTTCTCATGTAATATCTTTCAAGATATTTTTCTCATGTATTAATAATATAATTTTATAATATAATAATAATAACTTTTTAAATCTTTTTATGGATATCGAAAAGCCTTTGAATACACATTAGATGTTTTGTTGCTGCCAAGGAGACAGAAATGAAAATTGAAAACAATAAAAGTCTTTAAGACTTCAACATACACTCATGCACACATTTTCCGCCTAAGTGAAGCGCTTAGGCAGTTTTCGAGTTACGTAATTACGTCGTTTTGTAAACTGACCTTCCAATTAATGACCTGGAACGTCCATTTTTGTTGACTGCTGGTATACGAATGTCCGTTTCGACACATAGATTAGGACAAAACAGCGACCGTCCAGTGCAAAATGACGTCACCGCTTTTCGACACGGCCAGACAATCTGTCTCTTTGTTAACCTGTCAGTTAACATGGTAGAATGTCATCGTTTTTGCATTATCTGACAGGTAGCTAGGTTGGTGCAGTAACGCGCGTACTGAACCTGAAACTCGTTATTCCGCCAAAGCCATCCCTTACAGGCTTATGTCTGCTATACGCTTCCCGGTCTCTCAAAATTATGATTTTCGCTCCACCTATCGTACAGGCGACGGAGCTGAGTCGTACACAATTTTTAAAAATAACCCTCAAAATATCACTTACCTTCTGTCATAGATTATTGACAGCTGGTGGGTTTCACAGCGCTATGTACTCATTATAATACATAGGCAAAGAACGACTGAAATGTTAGGAAATACCTCTGAGTGTGTGACACGATGCACATGTATATTGTATTACCCTGCATCGGGGAATATGTACTGGCGCTTCCTCCATTACAGCCCTGCGATGAAGTAGGCATATGTGCCGAGACTTCACATGTGAGTTTACACATGAAATTGGGCCAAAGCCCAACAGAAATCCACCATACTCAACGTTTAACTCAAATTATTTCATGGCCGAGATATATAATTATTGAATAAGGCAGTGAGACAAGAAGTAAATTTCGCATAATTTATTTGTTAGATTGAGTAGCCGAGACATAAGTTTCTGAACACGCATTCATGGATAGCCGAAGGTTTAAGCTTCCCGTGATTTCACGTGAACCTGGATGTATCATCGCATGTGTCAGGTAAGACAAAATACGCTGATGTATGTATGAGACATTTTACTTAGTTTCAATTGTAGACATGACTGACTATGTAACCTATATACATGGATGAACGGTGCATTTTATACAACAGTATCCATATTGGACGAAACGTTCCCGGTCTAGGAACTGCTAATGTAAACTTTATGTTATTCATTGAGGTTTTAGTATCAAAATTGCAATTTGCCCCAAATTTCTTTCGAAATTAAACGTCTTGGATTGAGATTAAGTTACCATATGCCTGACAAATAAAACGTACATATGCCAATTTAAAAAATACAAAAAAACCCCAAAAACAACATGCACTATCAATTAATCGCCTTCCCTTAGATTTAGTTACAAGATACATAAAAAAATGTGCATGTTAACTGATAACTGACGACCGGGAAATTAATTACGTTCTTATAGCAGCTACAAGGCACAAAGGGCCAGCAAAATTTGTTTATAAATATGTTTGTTCCTTTTGAATTAACACTTGATGTCTTCTGCGTGCGTCATTCCGCGATATTTACTGATTGCTCTCATTATGTTGTTTACAATATTAATTAATCAAATGCGCGTTCTTGTGCCAGTTCATAGATAACACAATGGTACCACATATAGTGTAATCGTGTGAGTTTGTAACAAAGCTCAGATTGAGATTACGGAGTCGAGTCGAACGGACGAAGCTAAGTTTAGCTCAGCTTCGTCAGAATACCCCGTCTTGCATACACATAAACATACAACACACATGTACAAGCGGGGTATAACTCCCAAATTAAGACAAAACCACGATACATGAACTGGAGGAGATGCCTCGGCCATTTTGAATCGCCGTACCCGGATGTAGAGCTGGTAGATGCACACAAAGGTCAGTTTTTAAGATATTATATATGAAAAGAGAATGAAATATTACTGACACGCCGTGTGTATACAGGTTACTGCTACACCTTTCGAGTTTCACACGCTTTCTATCTTAACATGTCAAACGCAAAGGTTAAATTTTTAGTATGAGTTTCAAGAAATCCTCGTGAGAAAGGCTTCAGTGGTGTGTAGGTCAGAGTGTGTGATATAAATGCAAATCCGCGGATAAACACTTACAGTGAGCCTATAACGTTTTGAGAGGAAAACTTCTTCAATATGTACAAACAGGATTTAAACATGTAGCGGACTGTAGCTTAAGAACTTTTTTCTCTTCACTGACGACCCAGTTCTTTTCGATTATTTTTTATTTCTGTCCAGTATGTAAGATATTTGTAAATCCCTCACAAAAGTAGCGAGTGTACACTAAAAAGCTGATTTAGGCTTCTTCCTTTTCATGGTATATATTACTTATCGTGGAACTGCCTTTCACTGTATATTGCACAAAACAAAATAATCGTAAGCCTACATCTCACTGGTTCGACGCTCAGCATATATATACGTAAAATATGGGTTATCGAAGTCTAAACATGCATTTAGTGTAAAATTGTGAGCGTCTTATCTGCATGGTGTCTTCGGAATGATGTTCTTGTGTGTCATGCACGCAGCTCTATAAACACCGGGACCGATCTTCTCCAATGAGACGTCGTCAACATATACACGCTGTTAAATTTAAGGAATTTTAGGTTAGTAGCGTTTCATGATTTCAGTTTGAACTCAATATAGCACTCTACCACGAGCCTCGCGCTCAAAGAAACCTTGCTGCCCAAGTGTATAGCACTGAACTTAGCTTCTTTACTTTGTGAGCTTTGAGATGAACTCAGCGAGCTACAGTGAGGTTGCATCTGTACTTTTACTTTTAGCTCCCGCCTTTATTCGTATATTTAGTTATTTTACTTGTTGAACGTCATGCTCAGATATCTTTCACCTAAACCACCGACCATGGCTAGGTACACCATTTATATTTAAAAATCCTCACCGTCTACATATACACACACATACAGGTACATGTATATATATGTGCTAGCGACCCACTTCCTCGTTCTCAAACAGTTAACGTAGTCATTGTTTTGGGGTTTTTTTCCCGTCAGCCATTAACTGTATGCATTATACACGTACATAACACAGTGTTCATTTTGAGAGTCTGTAAACATAAAAAGGTGTCTGTATGTACGTAAAGGCCCATGACTATTCTGCCCCAGGACTGAAATGGTCTGTTTGATCGAAAACTAAATCGGTCATCTTCGGCATTTCCCGGCGTGCCGCAGAGCAAATGTGCAGTGTGACTTAAGCTCGGTAAACGGCCTTTTTGTGGTAAATTGTCCGTCTTGCTAAATGCCGTTTGAGGCCATAAACTGTTGGTTGCGGTTCGAGTGTTTTAGTATATATAATATCAGCTGAATATTGCTGTATCAATCCGTTTGTAAATTTAATCAGGCTTAAAATCACTCTCATGTATGTGTTTTAACATATGCAAAATTGGTTTCCTTTGAGATAATGTCGCACGTCATAATTTCAGTAATTTAATCCTCACCCCCACACCCACGGCGTAATGTGCACAGAAGTGTGTTTGTTATCGTAATTATGAAATGATTTATTCATTTAAATATGTAGGGTGGAGACAATTTCAGCGAGTGCTGGATTCGAATCTGTGACCTGATATTACGTGATATTTCCATCTCTTCCTATACTAGAAAGATAGATCGTCCAGTCTCTCAAATGGCGAATGTACCCATGAACACGGCATGCTGTCTGCTGGTTCTATGGACACGCAGTCATTTTTTATACCCGTCTTTCGAATATGACAACGCTTGTGTATATCAGCAGTTTATCCTGAAAACATAACAAGGTGTCCTCATTTTTTCGAAACATGGGAGAGGCTGGCATTCAGTGATGTTTATACAAGCCCAGTGATAAAGGCTGATACACACATAAGTCATCAGGATAGCCTCTAGCTGGCCTCAGTCCTCTTATGTGCAGTCAATGTATGACACCGGCTCAAAATGCTGAACATTTTCATATGAAATCTTGTAGTTATAAGAAAACCGGTGATTACATGCGGCAGAGATTATCTTTCTGTCTCACACGGAAATAACCGAGACTTTCGCGGCACACCTTGTTATGAGATCACGGAACAGGTGGTAGGATTGTATACCGCTGCACTCGCTTTACTTCCTGATTAGGTCGATCTATTCTATTTTTTGCAAATACATGTCCTCTTTTTACGCCGACGAGGCTTCCTCACGGCAGTCTCATGGCGATTGCCTAAGAACACGTCTGTGTTGCCAGTCAGTTCGCGCTGTCCAAATTTCGACATCACGTCCATCCTCTTCGTACCCGCCTTAGGGATTCACGAATACGTGTTAGGATAATCAGCACATCGACTTGAAGTACACTTCCCACAGGTAAGACAAACCGCACCTGTAGGCTGAGTTAAAAACCTAGCAAGTCCATAAAATACATTTGAACCTGTTTTTCCATTTTTTCACAATTAAAATCTGCTTTGGTTGCTCTCAGCTTCAAACCTTAGGTTTCTGTTTTTGTACAAGTGATAAATGAACGTAGGTTGTATCCACATGTATCATCGATAAATCGAACATCACCTCAACATGCACACTTGATCTGAAGCTCCATTTAGGTCCCAAGGGAATTCCATACCTGACAGTAAGTGCAAATATTATATTGTTGATTGTGGAAATATTTTATTTCATGAAATAAAGTAATAAAAGCTTTTATAGATTTTACGTGCTGAATAAATACTCCCGATTTTCTAAAATATATATCCATCTATTGTATCGAAAGTTCCATTCAATAATCCTTGGTGGTAGATAATAGTAGTGCATTGAAGTCGAACTCTCTTGTCGCTAAAGGTAAAACAATCCCTAATACTACATTATAAGATTTAAATGTCAAAAATTTTAGAATATTGTTGACATTAATATGCTGATCACCTGTTTCGCCGCTAAACTTCTCCATTTTCTCCACCTTTTGTCTGTTTTAAATAACTTTTTGTGAAACTATTTACAGACAATCTTGTGATGGTAGGCCAATATGTAACCATCAATAGTTGATTAACATATCTGACATTCCACGTGGTACAACAGGCCTTTCTTTTACGTAGGCCGATGAACTCAAACAGGAAACTCTTCTATTGTCTCACAGCTTACATGTACATGTACAAACTGAAATATTTGGAAAAAAAGCAGTTTTGTCTTAAATTAAACGTCAGCATTTACCAGAACTGGTTTGTAATTTGTAATCAGGCTGATATTTAATAATTTACCAATTTCGGTGATAACACGTTGTTTAGACTTAACATGAACTCATCTACGGAACTGAAACATTTCTCAAAACACATTGAGCAAGGCATTATTTTATTTGTTTCATAATTTTTAGAGCAAAGCGATCGGGGAGGCATATTTCGCATATTTAAACTCTTGTGACCTTGTCACATTTTCTGTATTTGTTTTTTTTTTTTTTTTTTGTTCTAAATGACTTACAAGAGGTAATGAAGGTTTTACGTGTAATCGGTCAATCATTCAATCACTGGGATGTCCTTGCCTGAATAACATTAGTTACGTTTAATTTTTTCACAATTCTGTCTCACACAGAACCCATCAGTTCGTGTTTTTCCCTTGAATTCATCTTATTTCTATCTATATATTTACGTAAGCGCAAAAATCTTCTTGTCTGTAGAAAATAATCATTCAGTTAACCAGAATATGTGTTATTGTTTGTGAATGGCCATTGCGTTACATCATAGTGTACGTGTGTGTTTGTGCGTTTGCGTTTGAGGCGTGTCCGTCGCAGTGCGTGCGTGTGTGCGTGAATGGTCCATATGCGCGAACAAGAGCTACAAGTTTTGACTCGTATACATTTCAAAACGCCCCTGATAAGGAATGCTCTATAGATTACTAGTGTTGCGTATAGACTCTTCGATATCTCAATGCCATCATCTGGAGAGCATTGTGACGTCTTAAGCCTATACATTGCCCCCACCCCCACCCCCAAACTGTTTACCCCCACACTCCACATCCAACCGAGGATCACAAGTGGTGATTGTCTGCAATGAACCATCAGTCCCCAGTAACCCAAATCTTACGATTCTTTTAGTTTACACTGAAACGGACGCGATTTCTGAGAAATGACCCATACAAAAACTAGGTAATAAAACCTACAAGCAGGGTTATCTATATCACTTTAAACAGTACCCTCAGTTCTGTGCACCTTCACACTTTGTGACCAGAGATTGCGTGGTTTGTGGGCGCTTAGTGTGTCGCCCCATCCTGCATGTATTCTTGACAAATTATATGGATATAAAAGATGACAGGGACATTAAGGGGAGATGACTACGATCTAAATCTAGAATGCGGATTAGCCGAGCAATTTATGATTTTTGACGAACTTCTCGTTTGTAGTGCCGGAATCGATGTTTCCAGCTTATCTTCTTGTTGGCGAAGCTCTACCCGCTTTCCTTTCACCACAATGTTAGCCGCTGTCGTGTAAGTGAAACATTCTTGTGTAACGGCGTAAAACACCAATCTAAATCTTGTAGACGTACATTTGGGCGCATAACCAGCTGAATTGAATATCTTGTGCTGACAACACAGCCACAAAGGGCACCGGCTCTTCTTGTTGTATGCTCATATTTATCATACGATAGAATCTCTAAACTTTGGAAATGGACCAAAGAAAAAGTTCTGAAAGCAGAATGCTGTGGGTTTGTCTTATCATGTTTGCTTCTTTTGTTGTGGTTTCTTGTCTCTTTCGTCACACAAAATATGGTTTTCTTTCATACACGGAAGTATTCTGATGTTTTTTCATATTCATGAACGTGCAGATCTATTTTCAGATGCATTCAAGTTGGAGAAAATGAACTCTTTTGAAGTGTAGGTAGAATATGTCGTAATCACTCAATAAATCTTGAATAAATCACGGAATAAAATACTTATACGTTCAGACAAGTCTGATCGTAAGTTCCCGTTTGTTTCCCCACTCACGAAAATCTGGAAAGTCACCAACCTGTTTTTTTTTATTTCTACTATAACCAGTGCCAAAAAAATCATTCAAAATATAACTTATTAGAGCACACATAATCATAGCTAAGAGATCTTTCAAAATATAAACCTGTTAGTGCACACATGATCATAGCTAAGAGATCTCTCAAATTATAAACCTGTTACTGCACACATGATCATAGCTGATAGATCACTCAAAGTATAAACCTGTTACTGCACACATGATCATAGCTAAGAGATCTCTCAAATTATAAACCTGTTACTGCACACATGATCATAGCTGATAGATCACTCAAAGTATCAACCTGTTACTGCACACATGATCATAGCTGATAGATCACTCAAAGTATCAACCTGTTACTGCACACATGATCATAGCTGATAGATCACTCAAAATATAAACCCGTTACTGCACACATGATCATAGCTGATAGATCACTCAAAATATAAACCTGTTACTGCACACATGATCATAGCTGATAGATCTCTCAAAATATAAACCTGTTACTGCACACATGATCATAATTGATAGATCACTCAAAATATAAACCTGTTACTGCACACATGATCATAACTCATAGATCACTCAAAATATAAACCTGTTACTGCACACATGATCATAGCTGATAGATCACTCAAAATATAAACCTGTTACTGCACACATGATCATAATTGATAGATCACTCAAAATATAAACCTGTTACTGCACACATGATCATAGTTGATAGATCACTCAAAATATAAACCTGTTACTGCACACATGATCATAGCTGATAGATCTCTCGCATGTTGGTGGCTGATGGATCTCTCAGAGTGTAAGGCTATTAACGCACGCATGTGGGTAGTTGGTGTATCTCCCAGAGTGTAAGGCTATTACTGCACACATGTGGGTGTCTGATGGATCTCTCAGAGTGTAAGGCTATTAGCGCACGCATGTGGGTAGTTGGTGTCTCTCCCAGAGTGTAAGGCTTTTACTGCACACATGTGGGTGGCTGGTGTATCTCTCAGGGTGTAAGGCTATTACTGCACGCATGTGGGTAGTTGGTGTATCTCCCAGAGTGTAATGCTATTACTGCACACATGTGGGTAGTTGGTGGATCTCTCAGAGTGTAATGCTATTACTGCACGCATGTGGGTAGTTGGTGTATCTCTCAGGGTGTAAGGCTATTACTGCACGCATGTGGGTGGCTGATGGATCTCTCAGGGTGTAAGCCTATTACTGCACGCATGTGGGTGGCTGGTGGATCTCTCAGAGTGTAAGCCTATTACTGCACGCATGTGGCTGGCTGGTTTATCTCTCAGAGTGTAAGGTTATTACTATATGCTGGTAAGTGGTGGGTCTCCCAAAATATAAGTCTTTTGCTCCACACATGAGGGCACATGGTGGATTACTTTATGTTAAAAAGACAATTATCAAAATATTGCTACAGCTTTTTTTATCTTTTACATAATAAGCTCTGCAGCGGTTAATATATGTCAAGAAAAAGTATCTTATTATAAACTACGTGGAATTCTGATATCTCAGATGTAGCCAAAACCTTGTTATAAAGGGTGTATATTTACAGATAAATGACATACAGCATTGCATTTGATGATAAACTTACATTTGTCCAGCAAGACATTGCCATATCTCGCAACCAAATATAAAAGCATTCTTTCTGACATCAAATGAACTGTCAGAATCGGACGAATTGCGCAACTTAGTTACGAGCAAAATTTTAAGCCATTTACGCGCATGAATACACAGAGACGGGTGTTCCAAAAGACCTGCGCTTTGGAGGAACAGATCATGTGTTCGTTGCTGTATAGGCCACTCCCTTTGGGCACTCCCTTTTTTGACTTCATTCGGTGATTTCCAGTGGCTTTCATTACATGGTTTCAGCGACTTTTGGTGCGGGTCAGTAGCTTTCAATGAGCTTCAGTGTAACCATTTGCCGACTATTAAACTCTCGTCACTGCTCTGGTGGTAATCCCTATGTGCTGTCGTCTTTCATGCAATATAGCTCCAGACGATTCGACTATACGGTGTTACTGTTGAGTGTTCCCTCATCAAGTTAGTACACTTATGCGAAGCCCCGTAATGCTATACAAACGCGTTACTATATTGGCGAAGCAATGGTTACAGTCCTGGTTACAGTGGTGATTACATGCTGGTAACGTTGGGAGATGTTTTGTACAAGTAGACCTTGATGGCGAGGGGGAGTGGCGATGGGCAGTGGCGAGAGGGGCTCTGTACGGCTTCTCCCACCTGCGAAACCTGACCATCGCATGAAATATCAAGTGCTGAGTAACGAGTAAGCCCACCCGCAACCAAATATATTTATGTATTATATTTGATTGGTGTTTTACGCCATTCTCAGAAACATTTCACTTATTCGCAGGCGATCAGCATTATTTCTGGAGGAAACTTGGCCAGATTTGACACTTTATCGCAGACTACGCATTTCTTCATGTTGTCCAAGTTTCGTTTTGATTAAAGAAATTGCCTACATATGTAAAACATATACATATTAATGCATATTATTTATCTACATATGTAAAACATAAACCCTGAAGAGTGGCAAGTTTTGTAACTTTTTGCTAATTTTAAAGTCCGTATTTCTGCTAATATTGGAAATACATTCTTCACAGTACATGAGTTAACAAGGCCACTGCATGTGCAGAATAGATAGCTTTTTCAAGGTGTGTTTGGATCCTAGTGGTTCTTATTTTATTATTGGAAACATATCTCTGCGTGAGTAAATATACAGGCGTACTTGTAGTTCTGATAGGAATATGACTTACAGTGATCAGTCATAAATTCTTATTTGAAATACTTTCTTAGTATTTTTATCTTATTATTGGTGGTTTGTGTTTAACGCTTTTTTAGGAGTTGGCCTTGTCTCTAGGGGCTGGATATTCATCGGGTAGAATTAGATCGGCGCGTCGCATTTATGACCAGTTGCTATCAAAACGCAACTAAGATATACATACTATGTATTTTGATTATCGACAAGTTATATTCTAGCATGGTACATGATCTGAATACTGATTTCACTCATTCGTCTAGAACATTCCTTACGTCTTTCCAACAGAATTGAAAACTGCTGACTGCTTCTGTTTTCATGATTCCGTCCTAATTTCGTCCTTGAAATACTTTCTTATCTCTTTGGTGGTTTGTTTTCAACGTCCAATTGCGAAATAATCTTTAGGTTATTGACCTGAAACGTCCGTTTTGGTCGAGGACTGTTATACAAAAACGTATGTTTCGACGCATAGAGTGAAATTATTGGCCTGGAACGTCCATTATGTTTGGCGATTGGAATACGAACATTTAGCGACGCCTATATCTGTATTGTTGTTGTTCTCAGATTTCCCCGAGGTCCTCTTCCAAGACGTCACGGTGGACCCCCTGAGCCTGTCCGGGATCGCCCCGGGGCCGGATCTCTCCCTGCCCAGGACGACGTACAGGGACTACCCCGAGGACACCATGCAACCCCTCGACTACTCCCTGGGATCTAAGCTTCACGATGACATACCCGTACCTTCCTTAGACGACTTACCAGGTGAGGCTCTGCTGTGGTTTCTGTATTACCTGTCAAGGAGGTTATGTCTGACGGCGTTTGTCAGTCTGTTTGCCCAAAGCTATGCTGGACCTATTTACGCAACGCCCAGTTTCAGTGTAACCTAGATCCACGTGGACAATTTCACTAAAACAACAGCACGAACCCTACCTTAAATTTGATATTCACTGATTCCCTAAAAATTCGAAATGTAAATATGTCAAAGCCAGGATGGGTAAACTTTCAACAGTAATCCAGCCGTTTCAATTTTGAATGGAACAAGTCGCATCGAGGTCCGCCATGTTTGGAATTTGAACTTTCAAAAATTTTAAACCAGGCAACATTGTCTTTAAGAATTGCATGCCAGGTACAAATTCAATTAGTTTTTGGTAGTGATCCGATACCCGAACCGGATCCAGGAAGTGTTTATATTGATTCTTCACGATTTACGAAGCATATTTGTACTTTGTAAAGTACACAAAGTGCGGCGCTTTGCACTCCCCGGATCCTTTATATGTTCTTTTTTTATTTAATTGATATTTAACTACATACTGAAGAACCCCAGAGATAAACTAACAAGAGGCCGGAATTTCATCGATAATACGTGTGAGCTGCTTTGATCCTATTTTCTATGTTATAGTCTTTTATATAGTATCTTATATGGGTGGCGAAAAGTGGATTAAACCCTCTCTACGACAAACCTATACTGACTACAGGGCTATAGAATCGTTGCTGTTTGACTTATGCGAGAGATAGAGAAGCGCAGGCTTCACCTAATCTAAACTGAATTTTGTATATGGCACATTCATTCAAGCGTGACAAAGACTCTGGGATTTATCCCAAGAAATCCAGTTTCTACTGTCAACCTTCCTTGGTGGCTTTAAACACTGGTATATTCACGTCCTTAAATGCAACAAATGAACTGAATGTAACCGTTTCAGTCATTGCCCGCTTTCTACAAACTTTTCATGACTTTTTTTTTTTCGAAAATCACGCCGCCTAGTAGGGTCTACTGTGTTTAACAGAACGCGCTTTGCGACGAAAAAAGCTCACGTAAAATAAGATTGACGGAAATTTTGACAGAGTGAGCCTTAATTTACATATTTGTACGTAGTAATACATGGACACCATTGTTAGAAGTACACACAGGCTTTTTCAACCGTAAATGTACCTTCAAAATAACTTTGTATTCTTCATTTGTAGTCTGTGTAAAACAAGAATTGCAAGTAATATTTATGAAACAACAAAATATAACGGTTAAATTATTAAACTGCTCTGTTAATATGTTCCACAGTGTGAAATATACATTATTGATTACTCTTCAAAACATTTTTATATTGCTCTAAATTTGTTTATAATGATTTCTTATAACATGTTTCGTATTTGTTCAAAATCAGTTTTATAAAATTCATCGTATGACAAAAAGATCTACATAATTTCACATTTCTAAAAGAGCTTGTATTGCAGAAACTCATACATTAATTCACTTTTAAAACATTTCTTGTAAGGCAGAAGCTCTCTTAAGTAAATATATTTTTATGATAGCATACTACTGCTAATTATGACAATTTTCGCCAGTCCGCTTTAAAGTGATATGGTCGTCCAAATATCTGGTATTTTTGCGAGATTACAGAATGACATGGGTATTGGGTATTTTTTGCAAAAAGTAAAAGTCATAAGCTTTTCGTTAATCCCACCTCCAGCACTGTACGTTAAGAGAATGTTTAAAAATAACAAAAAAGTGAAAATTGAAATTGAAATTTAAACGAGACGCTGTAAACTCGATGGAAATGGAGCATATGTAAACAAATATAGCTGATTATACGCGTAGAAGGACTTACGGCTCGATCGTGGAAGGATTGTCCTAAAAGAGGCGTAAAAAGAGCTGGACAGGTTGACAAGCAAGTTTGGACTTGTAATTGGTGGTCAGTTTGAGTACACTGAAGAAAGAAACAAGGTTTCACGAAGTACGAAGATGTCGAGAAACTACCGTTTGATAGGTGGGTGCAAATGCTGTTGTTCTGGTAAGCGCGGGGGTGCTAAACTTCGAACAGACACACTTTAATGACTCTTAGTTTAATGAAAAGATTATTCGTAACCTTTTCTCAATGCTGTTTAAGCTGTATCAGTATTTGAGAATATCCGCGTTCGTCGACTGATCGAAAGTCGGTATCATAGGGAACTTTCAGAACGCTGCGCATAAGCTTTGGACCCTTCCGGTTGAATATTAATGAGACAAAATGGCCCACCCCCTTTCTGTTGAATTCGAATAACGGTAGAACTTCTCCGGGCTCGTAAGAGCTACGTACTCAATGAGTATTTTTATTTCAACGTTAGTAATTTAGGTCATGAACGAACTTTAAAACTACGTTAAGACGTTGCACTCAGAATTTGTTTAAAAATCCAAATTTTGGACGACCATGTCCCTTTAACTCCAGACCGAGAATTGTTTCGTGCTTCTGGCGAGAAACAAACGAAATTTTTGACTCGGGATCAATAAATTTGATACTGCAGGGTCACAAGTTTGGAGATTCTGTTTATCCCATAAATGGAAAATCGAAAAAAGTACAAGATTATGCCTTAAGTCAGCGAGAATATTTTGTCGTGTTTCTCAGCTTACTGCAGCGCGTGCAGCAGTGAGGAGGAATTTAAGTATGTGACGTCAGTCATTCGTCCTCAGACCAAAGCACAACATTTATACGCAAGGTCAAATATACACCATACAAAAGAATTCAACGCAGAACGGCCTTTATTCACACAAGTTTGGATCGAATTTGTAAATGATCATCTATACAGATTAAATCAGAGCAGCAAACAATTGTTTTAAACAGTTTACGAAAATGTCCGTCAAGGGAAGACTCTGAGAAGTCACGAGAAAAGCACTCAGGAATATAGCACGTGCATGTTTGTTAGCGCGCATAAATGTTATGCGCCAACACGTACTGACAAAGAACGTCATTTCCAAGACATGTATGAATACAGTCTACATTTCTTCGGAAGATTGTCAGAACTGGATTACCCTGATACGACGGTATTTAGCGGTTAGATGTTCATCGTGTTTATTGTGGTTTTGGATATGGATGTCAATGACTCCACTAGAGATCGGCCTTCCGAAGATCTATGCATTTGACCTGATTTCCATTTCCGACGTGCTGTGTTGGATGCAAAAGGTTGAACTAGTACAGGCAAAATTTTGACCAGTGTTATTTGTGGTTAATGCAGTGAATTTGAGCTAAAAATGCAGACGACAAAATCACGTATTAAAAAAATAGTCCGGTCCGTGTGTAGCTTTTGATTGGCTGATTTTTATGAATAAACTTCTGTGAGCCAATCAAGTGGCTCTCTCAACATTGTTGACGATAGGTGGGATACATTATTTATCCCACCCCCTTTATCCCATGTTCTGGGTCGCATTTATTAGGTAAAAGATTTTACAACACAATAGAACTTTTACATTGCATCCGAAGTTCATTTTATTTTAATGGTGTTTGCCCTTTTTCAATTTAATCAGTTTCCTGAACAGTTAGAATAAATCGTTTTCAGAGGTTAAAAAGTGAATTGTTTGTTTACTAACTGGTGTACTGTTACCCATGCACTCAGTGTACTAACAGTATCGCCATGCACTAAGGCAACATTCGTATTACATCACCTGAAAAAAGCCTTTTTCATTTTATATCCTTTTCCGTAACCTAATGGTAGAACTACAAAAAGGTAACATTCGTATTAATAGTATATCACTTCTGACATGTTAAAATCAGGAATTCAGTACAGGCATTTCCTCCATTTACCTTTTCCGTCCGCATACCTTTTCTGATACTCACAAGTTTGTTCACTAATCGTTTCAAAACCAAGCCCTTTTCTTTGCATCCCATTTTCAGGTCTATGAGATTTAATTTGGAAATTAGGTAATTTGGATTAGATTCCTTAAAGCGAATAAAAAAACATAGCAATCAAGTAAGGATCAATAGAAAGGCCTTAAAAATGTATCTGTGCCTTTGCATTTTGTATAGATTTCATTTTGAAATTTAATTAAACGCAATCAAGCGTTTGTATTGTAGCGTGAGGTTTGTGGGATTAAGTACGTCATCAATGACGTCACATCACTTTTATCCACCTTTATGTTTAATTCGCAGTATAATTCAGAATCTAGAGAAGGCCAGAAAAGTAAATGTGACGTTATTGATCACATAGATTATCAATCAATAAAGTCTACATTACTATCTAATTCAATTCAGTGACACGAAAGTCTATTAAAAATAAGTAAATGTATAAGACAAGTAAATGCATTTTAATAGACGCCCATTGTCTTGAAAAACTTTTTTCAGATACAGCTTTTAATGGTTTTCCTACCGCCGCTTACTTCATTTTATATTGTCTCGAATGTTTAGTGTGCCACGTAGGCCTGTGCCATTAGTGCTGATGTACTTCGACAGGAAGAGAAACCAACTGACGCTGAGGGCACAAAATAAATAGAATTTTAGAATAAAACCAAAGACTGATTGTTAATTTACAATTGTTTGCGTATTTCCTTGATAAACACCAAGCACAATGAGATAAGGGGATTTACTAACAGGCCAGTCCCTTAGCCTATTTGTTAAAGACGAATGTCTTCAATAACTCGGAAACGACGTTCAAATCCGGTCTAGAAAAGGCCATTTGAATTTCAGATTTTCCCTGCTTTCACTGCTTGTCGGGCTTTATTATTATTATACATTATCATCATCAAGGACCGAACGGCTCATACGACCGTTTGTTCAATTGTCTTTCTATTAATGTGATGTCCATATCAGTGGGAAAGTTCATCAGAAACCTGCCAAAAGTCTGCTGTTTATTCCGTGCACTCCGGTTCCTTCCAATCCCTCAACTGACCTCCATCGTATAATTGAAAACTTCTTGAGTATGGCGTTAAACAGTAATCAAATAAATAAAATAGATTCATATGTTTGCTTCATTTATGGTTTACACATGATGTCGATATCTGCATATAAACACCCCGAAATAAGCATAGGACAACATATATATTTTCTTGAAAGTTTTTAGCAATAATTTGGCCATTCCATACTAAATATAATTGACCTTATACCGACTTCTCGGCCAGCATTCATTGTATTGAATTGTGTTGCGGACGAATTCAGATAACCTTACAGTGTAAGAAAGCGTGAACTCGACAGAACTCTATTTACATAAAATGTAGACCGCCACCAGTACTATCAGCAGTACATATTCTGTCACAATGTTCTAATTCACCCATCCTGATTCTTAGATGTGATAAGTGACTGATTTTTTTTTTGTTATCTTCCAACTATTAAAGAACCACATTATCTGACAAAACAGGATATTATTGTGAGTACACGGAAAGTAAATAAATGTGTGCGGGTAAAAAACACATCCAAAAGTACTTGTCAACATGGTTTTGAGTCCAACAAATATCTTTTGATAGTACCAGTGACGCAGTATTCACGTTGTCACGTGGGGCGCCATCACAAAGGCTCGTATGGAGATCTCACTTCGCATATGTGGCGACAGGTTATTCAAATATTTAGCTGAACTTAATTCTGTGTAAGGCACTAGACCACCGACGCCTGACAAAACACTCGAACACTTTTGGCATTTGACACCTCAGTTGTCAGATAATATTTTTTACATTGTTCTAGATTTCTTTGAATTAAAAGATTTTTCTCCGAATAGTCTAATACCGCTGACGTTTCATATCGCGTATAGTCTCGCCACTGTTCGTGTATCACACATGAACACTATCCTGTAATCCTGTTTTAAATTTATTTTTTTATATATTTATCTCTTTATTTATTTATTTGCTGTTAAACCCGATAGATAGTTATTTAATTCGTCACGCGTGACACACAGATTGGTGGCAGGCAAATGGTCTTCAGTAAACAGTCGACTCAGCTAACGCCCACACGAGAGCCTTGAACCGCTTATTGTAACCAAGGCCTCTTTGAAAAGAAAGATCTGGGGAATATTGAAAGGAAAATAGCAAAACTAAAATTACCTGTCTTAACGTTTGACCGTGTGGTTAACAGTTTGTACTTGTGGATATCATACAAGATCTACTGAAAACCATTGCATACTGTTTACATGCATCAAGCGATCTCGGTATACCTTTTCCATATTTAGTATCTCTGTATTTTCAGAGCTGAAGCCATGTCCCTTGGCAGTTGCGGAAAATGGTCTGCACTTGACAGAAAATGAATACATACCGGAAATGGAAAATCAACCTCAGCAACATATGGTGGAAGCAAACGTCAAAACAACAACACATAGGAAAACAAAGCGCAAGCTCAAGGATAAAGGCGGAAACAAACGACAAAGGAAACGGGTTTTGGAGAAAGCAGAAGAATCTCAGCTGGAAAATAAATCACGTGAAGAAATTCCCGTAAAGGTGGAGATCAAGCGAGAGCCCGATGAGCAATCAAACAGCGAGGAGGGCACACTTGTTATTAACTCTGAAATTTGTTATAACAACAATTCCAGGGAGAGGAGTTCAGCCGCCAGAGGAAATAGGCGTCCAGGAAGGAGGCCGGGTCAACGTAAGTTCTACACTTTTATCACGTTTCTTATAATAGTTCGAAATTCTTTGGTGTTTGGAGTGCTTCATCTAAAAGTATACAAGAAATAATAAAATTTTAGGGATAAAATATGTTCGGTCCTATTTTTGATTCACCTACAGTGTGGATTGAATTTATTTATTTATTTTATTTGATTGGTGTTTTATGCCGTACTCAAGAATATTTCACTTATACGACGGGGGCCAGCATTTTGGTGAAAGAAAATGGCCAAAGCCCGGGGAAACCCACGACCATCTGCAGGTTGCTGACAGACCTTCCCACGTACGGCCGGAGCAATGTGGATTGAAGGTCGATCGCTAAGTTGGTAAATGAACAATGAATACAATGAATACAAAGGGGTTGTCAAGATAAGCTACACACAACTGCACAGTGTGATTCTACGCGTCGAAAAAGACATTTATATACCAGCCGTCAACGGATAAGGAAGTTCCAGGTCAATAATCGCAAGATCAATTTCCCGAAATGGCGTAATAGCACAAACCACCAAAGTTCCACCACCAACTAAGTTCTTTCATATCAACTGCTGATGTATAAAATACAACAGCAAGGAGAGAAAAACTAGATCGACGACTGTGACCTCAACCTGTTTACCTCAGTTAGGTAAATCATATAGCACTTATACGTCCCATGTCGTGAGCAGAATTACATAACAAAATGCACTGTTGTTAATTGCAATTTATTCTTCATTACCGGTGTAGAAATACTCAAAAAAATGCTGTGTTGTCAACACATGTAATAAACAATCACATGGTCAACGACCACTTAGTTTACAATTGTGTAAACCACCAAGACAATACCACAACAACCCAGTGATTTCACTTTTTCAAACTTCGACATGATTCACAGTCTACAGCCTAAGAAGTTCAATTTGGGATACATCTGTTTTCATATAACGTTTGTCATGTATTTCCAATTAAAAGCAAGGATTCAAAACCAACCGGTATAATGAAATTTCAAGGTCTCGCTTCAAGTCAAAACTCGTTCCGCGGAATCATCCTCAAACTAATTACTGACATATTTAATATGCTACCTCAACAATATACAAACTTTCAAAACTGACATCCATTTGACGTGTACTGGGGCTATCCTCTAATACTGAGTTCTAAGCCTAATGAACGGCCAAGACTGTGAGTGTAATAAATTGCAGTGGGCATCACAGCACCTTTTTTTACTTAATTCTGCTTAATCCATGGTGGTACGTGAAACAGTTAGAATCCCGAGCTGAGGTAAATTGACAAGAGGCTGAATTTCACCCACCACACTCAATCATTTATTCATTCCTTAAATAATTTGAATCTTTTTGCTTGCAGCTTCCAAAGTGTACCATTTATGGGAGTTCTTGCGTGATTTGCTCCTAAGCGCGGAATACTGCCCCACCCACGTGCACTGGATTGACCAACGGAACGGCGTGTTTCGTATCGCTAAGTCGGAGGAAGTGGCCCACCTCTGGGGGCAGAAAAAACGGACCAAGAGGAGTATGACATATGAGAAAATGAGTAGAGCTATTAGGTAAATATTGAAGCAAGTTGTGATTTACGTGCAATATTTTGGTTAAAGGCAAAGAAAACAATAAACCTATTTAACAATATACAGGAAAGTAATTCTTTTTTTTGTAATCTTATTTTCAAACCGAGTTAAATATTTTTAAAATATTGCTTTTTACCATAGTCGGTTGGGACCGAGTCGGAATCACTCATGCAACATTTATTGGGTTTTTTGGCTTTAAATAGTTTGTTTCATGCTCTATACGGCGAACACATGCATCCTAAAACCAGATATGACGTCACTGGTCACATTATGGTCAGGAAAGGCCAATGTAGAATTCAAAGTTTCAAATAAGTTTTACTCGTTAGAAAAACTTCCAAAAACTATAGTGAAACTCTAAATTGTTAACTCTACATTGTATGGTGCTAGGTTACACCATTGTCTGACTATGTTGTCTAATGAGTTGTATATTTTCAACATTTTAGTCAACATTAACATTACAAGTGCTTTACAAGTGCTAATTTTACAAGTGCGAATTTCATTCATTCGCCTAGAATCATTGAAATCTGTTGATCGCTTGTTTGCATGATTCCGTCTTAATTTAGTACTTTATATACTTTCTTAGTTGTCTGGTATTTGTCTTGTGTTGTGCATGTACGTCGTTTTGAGAAGTGACCTTGCGAATTTATACTTGCAACTTATTGGTTAAAGGCTGGTATACGAATGTCCGTTTCATCGCATCGATTCCTTGCAGTATGACCCATTGCCAAAACGTTCTATTTAACTTTTATTAATGTTTTATATAACATTTCAGTTTTAATAATATGAATCGGTGTTTCACGAGTCTCGCCAGTCCACGCATGTTTAATCGAGAAACTGTGGTGGCTCTAGTAAACTAACTAATCGATCCGATCTACTACCGTAAAATCACGTATGTTAGTTGCGTTATTTTGCGAGAGACCCCCAAATTGTCTTGCCTTAGCCTAGATCTGGCCTCAACAGACTCCTGACATGCCGTGTCCACTTATCTAGAGTATTTGACACTGTTGTAAAAATGTGACACGTCGTCTTTTGATACAGATTTTCCAGAGAAGCTGGCTATTTTGGACCATTACCGAAGAATGGCGATTACCCAAAGAAGCTCTGCTTTAAATTCGGTCCCCGTGCCTACGATTGGATTAACCGACTGAATATGACCTCAGAGAGGGCGTCTTCCACGGAATTTTTGAAAGAAAGTATTCATCCGCAGGATACAAATACCGAGGACGTGAAACAGACAATGCATTGGAAAAAACGAAAAGTCTTGTCGTGTTCTTAGAGAAAATTGCCTTGTCACCTTAGTATCATGCATTCCATTTTGTTACGATAGAAACCATTCCATTGCAGTTCATGGTTTACACACGCACAGGAAATTCCGGCGGTGCTAATAAACTAGGAAAATATATGCAACGACAGAATCTGTGGGGACTTGCATCAAGAACCCACAGGACAAAAACGATCAACGAGAATGTAAGACTTAATCTATGCAATGGGTTATATGGGTGCCTTAGTACTGCAAGTCACATTGAGTTGAAATGTTTCATTACTTAAAGACCTTTTGAATAATGTCACCAGAGAGTTTCATCCCCAATCTCGCGTCGGGGAGAAGTGCCCATTGTAGGCCTGGAACCCTATAGTATGAATGAAAGATGTGTCACATATTTTCTACATGTTCTGACCGTACATTTTCAGACTTTCACACAGAAAAGTAATCCAGAAAACCGACAACCACATAGGGTTAAACTCAGGTTGAACAAAATCGTTTATTCCATTTGGATGACATTTAGTGTGCCTTCAAACCTTGAAAATGAATTCATTATGACGAAATAGCCAGAATTGAGGTACTCCAAGGAGAGTTGTTCTGGGTAGGTGTCTACATTCTTAGACTTTCACAATGAAAAGGAGTCATTTTATCAATCGGCGGCAGTGAATCCCAGTATAGTGTCATTTACCTAACGCAGGTGTTGCAATAAGAATGTATCTGTTCCTGGAAGACTTAGTTTTAACTCAAGAATATTGGGTATGTTATACCATACCACAGAGAATGGCTGGGAATGATGCATTGGCTATATACTCTAGCAAATGCTCATGTGCACACAATGAGTGGTAATAATTTGAAGATGCTAATTAGTTCTAATTAGTACAAATGCAAGATATTTTTGTTTAAAACAAAACTCAGGTTTCTGTTAAGCAAGGGCCAAATCTAACTGTGTCCTTCGTTTAATTGCCAGTTAGTTTCCAAACGTTTACTATATGCACAGAGATAAAGCTGTAGAACGGTACAATAGAGATGGTCCCTTGTGGGTTCATCTTACTCAGTTAGCTGTATCCCAAGTAGTGGGTGAAATGCAAATAGCTTCTTGTAAATGCAAGGATCCTTCACAATGTACATAACACGCTTGCCTTACCATGAGACCTTACCATGCCTTACCATTACCTTAATGTTTCTGTTACTGTTTGTTATTGCTCAGTCGTTGACACCATCAGCTGTTGACACGCACGGCATCCTCAGTCGTTGATGGCACCATTTGTCGTCGACATAGGGTGGTTTGCGATAAAATAAAAACAGAACTAGCTAGTTTAACTTGTTGATTAACTGCAATCCTGGTAGCAAATCCCAGTGAGATGTCATTTACCGGATGTAGTTGTTCCAATCTGTAATCGATGTCGACACCTTGACATCCCTTGTCGTTGACACCCGAACATCCCTTGTCGTTGACACCCTATCATCCTGATATCCCTTGCCGTTGACACTATGACGTTCCTTGTCGTTGACATCCTGACATTCTGACACCCTAACACCCTTAAACACACTTAAATGTGAGTGTCACATGCAACAGCTGTAAGTGTTCTGCAAAGCACTTCGGGTATATGGTCACACTCCCAGCCTTTTATGTGTTTAAGTGTGACACTTTATTTTCAGAATTGTTGTCACGTCTCACTACATTCCAAAGCCTTACACTTTTTACTGGTAACACAACGAAAAACCAGTTAACGTCTTCTAACTGTTTGAGGAACAGATTTCAGAAATAACTATGTTTGTGGGCACTTAGATTGAATGTTGCCGCGTTAAAGTCATGGCTCTTGTCAACGTGATATTAATTTCAAACATCCTACGTGCTAAAAGTGTTAAATAAATTGATGAAATATATTTTGTTATAAATTACCAAAAAACAGTCGTACCTAATGAGTGTTGGACAAAAATATATATTTTGATCGGGAAATATTTTTACAATTTTTCTCAGTTGCAGATGGGAAAATATGTGGTGAATTTTTTGTGTTATGTCATAGCCACATTTTCCATGGTTTTTTGTTTTGAGAAAACAATAAAGGGAAGCAAATCTTTTAACTTTAGGAACAGGTCTGCCCTCTACTAATGTGAATAATAATATAAGCGATTTCAGTAACGAATAAAACTAATCATGAATGATTATATTTGATGTTATTGTTGAAGTATGTAGAGGGCACCTCTGTTCCCAGCCAGAAGATTACCTGCCCTTGATATAGAGCTGGAAGCCTCATTAATTATAGCCTTCATACATTTTTGAAAGATCTTTGTTGAGACCCGCATTGGCTAAATATTACCTCTAGGATGCTCTTTTTCTGAAGGGACCTAAAACAAGGATACATGCTGATTGCTACTGAACCCATCCCCGAAAAGTTTAAAAATATTATACTTTTGTAAAAATACATTTTTGTACGCTTTGAATAAAGATTATTGCTTGTTACGAGAATTTATTCATTTGTATTTGTGGTTTTGCTTGTGAAGGGATGTGCTCAGCTACTTCTTCTTAATATACTAGTATTTGGGAAATCCTGGGACGGTATTGATTGGTTGGTTTATGTATTTATTTTCTTGATTGGTATTTTACGCCGTACTCAAGAATATTTCACTTATACGACGGCGGCCAGCATTATGATAGGGCGAAACCGGCCAGAGCCAGAGGAAAGCCCACGACGATCCGTCGACTGCTGCAGAGAAAACACCAATCAAGAAAATAAATAAATAAATAAACCAACCAATCAATACCGATTTTCCCCCCTACAGTCGGAGGGGAAGCCAGCATACGGTGGGTTTGATCTCATTGTCACCGCATTGGTGAGAGGCTCTTAGGCCATTGCGCTGCGATGACACGCGTAGCACCTCAGCCACGCAAGCCCCAGGAACAGCATAGCCCCAGCTGTTCTTCGTAAAATGAGCCTATCGTACGTGAACTTGTCCCGTGATGATAAATGATATGAACGGATACATGGAACGTGTGGATTTTATTTGATAATATACAGTTTATGACGTGTCATAACGTGAAAAAGTAGAGAAAATCTACTCAGCTTTCGTGAAAATGGCTTTCAACCATAGATGTACCGTGAAGGCCCCAGCCGTCAGTCCGTCAGTCCTTGGATGACTTTATCATCGACTGCAGCGTGCACAGAATTCTTTCTTAGTGTTAGTAGTATATAAGGAGTTAGTCGAATGTCGAAATACATATACTAACGTATGTTTACATACACATTCAATTTATAATAAGTAATACACTGGCCAAACGCAAAAAAGTAATTGGGGCCTCCGTGGCTCAGTCGGTTAGCGCGCTAGCGCAGCGTAGTGACCCAGAAGCCTCTCACCAATGCGGTCGCTGTGAGTTCAAGACCAGCTCATGCTGGCTTCCTCTCCGGCCGTACGTGGGAAGGTCTGCCAGCAACCTGCGGATGGTCGTGGGTTTCCGCCGGGCTCTGCCCGGTTTCCACCCACCATAATGCTGGCCGCCGTCGTATAAGTGAAATATTCTTGAGTACGGCGTAAAACACCAATCAAAAAAAAAAAAAAAAAAAATCAAAAAAGTAATTGTACTTCGTGTTGGCTTTATACCTCGTTTATTGTCAATAACATAGAGGTAGTAACACTCCATGCATGGGACCGGCCCGAATAGCACAGTTGGTAGAGCGTCCGCTTCAGGACCGGTAGATCCAGGATCAATCCTTGATCGAGTCACACCTAAGACTTTAAAAGAGGCGTTCAGCATGAAGGGGATAGTGCAACGACTGGTTGACCCGTATCAGTATAATGGCTCGGGCGGGGCAGCTTAATGGCCTTCGGTAAGTCATCTCAGTGAAGCAGCACTAAATAAAAGAGCGGTGGAAATCCGTCCTGCTGCAAGGAGGCACGTTACACGTACATGCACCCTAAAGATTCCTTCGTCGTCATATGACTGAAAAATTGTTGAGTACGACGTTAAACCCCAAGCACTCACTCACTCACTCCATGCATGTTTCTCCTGCTCATGTCGAGCTATTACTTTCAAGCGTGATTCCAGAGACAACGATCTGCTATGTGACATTTTAGTTGTACCTGTGTTTGAATTTTTGACATGAGTCTTAAGACATTTGATAAAGATCCGGCATTCAAAGTAGTCTGAAAGGTATATAACTTACGAGGTATGAAAACTGAAGCTGCTGTTTTGTGAAAACTGCATGGTACAGTTTTCACAAAACAGCAGCTTCCTGCGTGAAAATTGCACAATTTAGAAATAATACTGATGTCAACTTTATTAATAAAGTTTTCTGACTCACTCAATTATCTGACTAAAACAACCGTAAATATTATTGAAATGGACTAAGGTTAATACGAATTAGACTGTGAATAATTGGAGGGTGGTGGGGGTGGGGGGTAACCGCTTAATATTTCTGTCTACTCAACTAGTATCATTAAGCTGGTAAATACGGCTTGTTTCTAGAACGTTACAATCATGATTTTGAATTTGTGCAACTTATACCGCTGTTCAGGGTTGCTTCTCCTAAAAACAATCGTAATTTCGTTATCGTTTCTGACGCATCTGTAAACGCATGCATTAAATCGTGCGCAGTTTGCTCTAACAGGATTTGTATATTTAGCAGTCGTGTATGATCATCTCATTTAGTCTGCGTGTTGATTTAAACAAGCAAAGCGAACAAGTCACTAAGAGTTGATTACCTCACGCCGGTTGAGAGCTATATAATTAAGACGATCAGTGCATTACCTTAAAACTGTACTGAAATGACATAGTTTGACGGAACATATTGTTTTTATATATCTCAAATCAAGACATCACACAGACAGTGTCAAATGTTTTGTCACATAAACGAAGGCCGGATGTACACACTTGCACACGTAGGTATGGATGGTTTGGAGATTTGGTCATTCACAACGCTTTAAAGAGAAATTTAGTATGTTCAACAACCCCTCAGACTCGCAAAGAATGGGCATTTTCAATGTATATTTAGAACATTTGTCTGATAGTCTGGTATGTATTCCTTTGCCCTTTGTCAGTAGAAAGTAACAGCCCGTGTCATATTTTCCGGTTCACATACTTGGCCGCTACAAAGAAATGATCGCCATTTTTCCTGACGTCGTGTGTTTACTCCAGTATGTACCGGGTATTACAATGTCAGCAGGGCGTGGCTGACAATTTCACATTCCAGCCGCGGGGACGTTGTAACGTTCTACATAACACTGGCAGAGGTAGCATATGGTTATTCGAGTGTAAAGATCAAGGTGCTGAGGCGGTCAGCATACAGACGTCCTTTTGTGATCAGTGTTTTGTGGTCGACTGGACGTGTCTACAGGGACAGTCTATAGACGTCCTTTCGTGATTGAGTGAGTGATTGCTTGGAGTTTAACGTCGAACAACAATTGTTCAGTCATATGACGACGAAGGAATCCTCAGAATGCATGTGATGTGCCTCCTTGTTGCAGGACGGATTTTCGCCGCTGTTTTATCTAGTGCTGATTCACTGAGACGCCTTACCGAAGGCAAGTAAGCCGCCCCGCCCGAGCCAGTATACTGATACGGGTCAATCAGTCGTTGCACTATCCCTTTCATGCTGAATGCCAGGGAGGAAGTTACAACTTCCTCTTTTAAGGTCTTAGGTGTGATCCGACCCCGGATTGACCCTGGATCTACCGACCCCGAAGCGGACGTTCTACGTCGTTTTGTGATTAGTGTTTTGTGGTTGGCTGGTCTTGACGGGGGAATTCTATTGACGTCCTTTAGTGATCAGTGTTTTACCGTCGGCTGGGAGTTTAGATATGGTCGGTATACGGACGTCCAATTTTGGTCAGTGTTTTGTGCCCGGCTGGACGTCTTGACATGGTCAGTATAGGGACGTCCATTTTTAGTCAGTGTTTTTTTGTTGTAGGGTGGACTTCCTGACAGCGGCAGTCTGTGGACGTCCATTTGTGGCCAGTGTTTCGTCTCGACTGGGACGTCTTGAGCGGGGCACTAAAAGGACGTGCAGTTTTTGTTAGTCAGTTGTCGTCAGTTGGACGTCATTTATGGGATGGAAATTGGATATCCTGTAATACTCAGGTATTTTGACAACAGTAAGATGTTGGTGACGGGACCATTAATCGCTTGCGACTTTAAATCGACGGTATAGGCGATATTTGGATGTCCGTGTGTTATCTGGGTGGCGGCAACATTTTGGTGGCATGAACTCGCCCTGCCACAAGAGACTGAAAATTACGACGTTAAACCTCAAACATTCATTCATTCAAGATTTCTTTTAAACGAAGAATGATTTAATGTTTTTGATAAAACGCCATATTGGGGGCTTTTTAGCCTTATGGTCGTGAAGATTTGCAAAACGATCAGAAAAACTGAATGGAAATATGTCCCTGAGAGTAGTCTCCCTTGGAAAACAAATGCAGTTATACATGCACTGGCTACAACTAAGATGTCCTAATGCGGGACAGCACATAGTTCCAGCTATCCTTAGGCACTAATTCTGAGGATTTCTTTTAAATGACCTTCTGCTTTTGTATGTTGTTTTGTGAGACAAGCGTTGAAGTTTTACTGCCAGGTGTCTTTTTGTGGTCATGAGTGGAAGTTTGGACTCATAAACACATTTGGAAATTGGATAAAAAGTCTGCATTACTGTGGTCAACCTCGCACGATCGGGAACCGTTTGTGCCAGAGAGGTCATGCATTCCAATCCTTAAAATAAACAATTTATCTCACAAGCTCGTTAACAACAGGCTAAGCGTCTTGGGGTTTTGCAGATTTAGGGACTGAACGTTGACATGTGTGTGTAAATGGAATATTAACTGTAGTCTGATACCATCACAATATGATGGGAGACTAATAAAAGGAAACTTGGAGGAAACCGGAACTTACACTTTTATTTACGACGTAGTGGATTTTTGTTTTCACTTCACCTGCACTGTACCTTTTTCGCAAATATTTATAGTTTGCTTGGTATTTATTTATTTATTTGGTGTTTTACGTCGTACTCAAGAATATTTCACTTATACGATGGCGGCCAGCATTATAGTGGGAGGAAACCCACGACCATCTGCAGATTGCTGACAGACCTTCTCACTTACGGCCGGAGACGGAGCCAGCATGAGCTGGACTTGGACTCACGGCAACCGCATTGGTGAGGGGCTCCTGGGTCATTACGCTGTGCTATCGCGCTAACCAACCGAGAGTTTCCTTAGTGACATGGAATAATGCATAGACCACCCTATCTGCTAGTTCGAGTACACTGACTGTTGGTTGAGAAATATTTAAATACCCCAGATTCATGGCTGCTCAACATACAGTCAGGGACCAGTGCATTGGGCTAAACGGTGTGGGACAGGTAGCGGCTTCACTTCACCTCTACGCCTTAACATATCCCCTTCCAGTTGCCACACTTTGTAATAATTCTGTAATAATAACCCAATAAAGCATCGTTTCATGCGTAAAATGCCTCCAGGCCATTCTGTGATCAGTGATTTGAACACAACCGCCATGTCTGGGTGTACATGTCCACAGCAGTGAGGGTTTGATAAAGTTTGATACTGTTGCTCTTTTTTGTATTGGTCAGTCATTTTTTAGTTTATAAAGGATTTGTTTATTTATTTTCTTTTTCATTTAAGGGTTAAATGTCCAACATCACATCAGTGGATGATTCCAACTTTTGGGCTTTTTTCTCTACACTGCGGTGTACATCAATGTACATAAAGCTGTTTTTGTTGACAATAACTACAAAATAAATGGTAACATCCAGTTTTATTGCGCACTTTAATAACCGTTCAAATATTTTCATATTCACAAATGTTATCATCCATTTTTTGCTGCATTGCTGTGAATCGGCATGAAGTTTGTCCTGTCTTTGTGAGGCAAACTAACACATGACAAATTGGAAACACTTGATATAAATTTTATTATTTCGTGAATGCATCTATATAAAAGGATGTAAGCCCACATACAACATATAGCCTAACCTGAGTGTCAGTCCGTAGCTTCAATAGCTTTTCAAGGCTAGACTGAAAACAAGGGACTTTCACATAGCCAGTCCCTCAACATTTTCCCTTGTCTTGTGTAACCAAGGTTTGGTCCCGTCGCTTATGGACTGTCAGTAGGCCTAGCCATGCGTGCTGCTGTATCTTCACGGCCCTATCTTTATCTTGACCCATCAGTTCCTGTAAAAACAGAAACACTGGGGGTTATACAAGTTGCCCCAAACCACCTGTGTCTTATATTGGGCAGAAAACTCACGAATGAAGATTTTTTTCATTTATGGTTAAATGTCCAACATCACACCAGTGGATGGTTCATGATTTTGGACATTTTTGTCTGCAGTACTGTGTGCATCATGTGGCTGTTTTAATCGACGATAATTAGAAAATAAATGGTAAAACACATTCTTTTTGCAGTCTGGTACTTATTAAAGCAACATCGGAAATCGGATTTTATCATGCGTTTTTTTTCTGGTTGTTGTTTTTTGTTGTTGCACTGCTGTGAATAGGCACGAAATTTGTGGTTGGAAACTGAACTATTAATCCTAGTCGAATTCCTCGTTACAGTTGCTATCAGTCCTGTCTCTGTACGAGACCACAAACTATCTATCCAGACGTCAAAGAATAGACAACAGAGACCTTCAGTTAGAAGTTACAAGCTATGACCGGTAACTTGTAGCTTCCAACTGAAAGTAGTTTGACCTATTATAATTTTGAGGTTACAGGCTGAACTTTTAACATTTGACATGAGGCAAGATTGCGAGTTTATGACACAAAACAGAATACATACTGCACGATCGTGTAGCACATACTGCACAGTCGTGTAGCACATACTGCACAATCGTGTAGCACATACTGCACAATCGTGTAGCACATACTGCACAATCGTGTAGCACGTACTGCACGATCGTGTAGCACATACTGCACAATCGTGTAGCACATACTGTACGATCGTGTAGTACAAAAAGTATGAATGCAGTAATGTGTACGTGGATATACAAGCGCACTCACATCTAGTATGCCTATATTGTTTTTTAAAGTGAGTCAAACGTTGTTGGGAAGAGATTTAGAGTGAGTCAAACGTTGTTGAGAAGTGATTGCTGTGCATTGTAGTATTATGCTTCAACAGTGTGTCCATAGTACTCAAGATTAAAGCCTAAATTGTATATAAACTCTAAAGGACAACAGAGATACATCGACATGATGAAAAATAGGAAACACATAAAATAAACTTTATTATTTCTTGACTCCACCTATGTTAAAGGATGTAAATCTACACACAAACCATTGCTTCGACCAAGTTCACAGCTTTGAAGGGCCAGGCTGAAAACAAGGGACTGCTATATTATATAACCAGTCCCTCTTCCTTGAACATTGTCTTATGTAATTAGTTCTATCAACGGTGAATAGCCTAGTGCTCTGTTGTGAATCAGCCCTTTTTGTCATGAAGCCATATGTCCTAGTGAAAACAGACACAAAGGTGGTTATATACAGAGTGCCCCAGACAGTCAGTGTACTTTGACAGATTATCAAATGACCCACAGTGGCTATAGTGATTAAATTAAAAGATCGTTTCCGGCTCCATAATTCTTAACAATATATTGGCGGACCACATCCAGCATGCATGGACATACACATGCACATGTAGTCAAAGCATGAAGTGACTGACAGAGCCTGAGTTTGGTCGAAACATGGTGTTGACTACTTGAATGCTGTGTCCATAATCATGAACACACATGAATTTGAACCGACGACAGAAGTAAAGTTTTGTTTTGACAAATATGTTACATTTACTGATGGAATAAACTGACAGACGGTAGATGTGAACAGGAGCACAAGTAAAACGCCATTGACCGGGATATTTCGTGGACTCTGACCTTCAGCGACTACGCCGAGATTGACAGGTTCACAAAACAATGTTTCAACATCAGAGAACTTTGGAGCCCATTGAGTGCCCAGCCAGCGGGGTTTCAACTGTCGCTCCCGCCCCCTTCCCTTCCTGTCCATTTACCCACACTGGGCCTGAGGATTCCCAGGCTTTATAATTTATGTATATGCGCGTTTTCCCTGATCTCAATCTGGGCTGATGCAGACTTGTATGAGGAGACATGTATATGTTTGAATATAATCATTTCTGCAATACTGCGTACCGATGCACACCAATACAAGGTGCGCCTGATATTTAACAGAAATTGAAAACGCATTGTGCATGTCATTTAAAACTACTTAGTTCATATTAAGATCCCATTAATATTTGTCCCCAAAAGCAGCCATAAAGACCATGATATACGCTTTGATTTTCGGCACATCTGTTTTTGCTTTACTTTTGCGACAAAAGTTTATTCAAATTGTACTCAGCATTTATTGTCACAGGTCGACAAAAAAAAATTTTCTTGAAAAGTTTTTTTTCTGAAATCACGGAAACAGCTGAAGACAGCCTCTTTCTTTAATGAATATACGTGTATACTGAGAAAACAACTGAATTACCCCCGAAAGTTTCACTGCAAATTAATTTTCAAACTGGCAGAGGTTTGTCGTATGGGTATAGGAACCAGCTGTGTGATTGTGTGCAAACAGTGCTCCTAACGTGCAGGTGGTTCTGCTTGTCTCGGTGTCAATGGGCAACAGCGCACGCGCGCGCCGCCAGACGATCACATGATCGCCTGGGTGTGACTAGAGAACTGTGGTCACTCAATGATTTTGTTTGTTTCTAATTTAGACCATCGTTGACGTCACCACTGCAAGCTATTTAATTTCCAAAGTGTCCGCTGGGGTCTTAAAAAAACTGTACTGTACATTTTGCCCCCCCCCCCCCCAAACAGTGAAAGATTTTTTAATATGCATAACGATTTTAGAGTAGATCGCTCGATTTCTCTGCATACTGTTCATTTCTGCCTTTCGGGTGACAATCTGTGAACAAAATGATAACAAATTATTTATGCATTGTAAGAGGACGACGGTCAGTTCAGCATGGACCTATCACCATGTTACACAAGAAAAATTATCGCATACCACCCGCGAGTCTACCCCCACGAGAGCCTCAGTGCCAAACTACACACAGCGTGAAAATAGAAGCAAACGCCCTGCATTCATTCTTTCCTCTATGCATTAATGTGTGTGTGTACATACAGCTGCTGTGTATACTTGCACCCACCGGAGTTTATCAGCGAGTACGTGGGCTCAGTGGTGGGAGTTATGTAGTCATCCCAACACTGTACTGATTGTAACAACCTATGTGATCAGCATCCGTACAGTCGTTCTGACGTTGGTCTGCCGGAGACTCGGCTAGCGGGACAGTTGAACCCACGGCCCGTGACTCCGCGGGGATTCGTCGGAATTACTCTGAAAAGAAAACCCAAAAGGCAGGATTTCCTATCCCCCAGTCGAGGTTTGGCCTACATTATATCGGCTTTCCTAGTTGGTGGCCAGTTCAGCAGCTGATATTTAATATTGCTTAGTATTTGATATAAAAGCATGCTTGGTGGCACGCACGTATAGTTAGTTGTACGCTGCAGAAAGCTGTTTATGGTGGCCTGACCGGGAGAGTGTCTCAGCTCAGAACAAACATTGGCTGATGTCTGTCTCGAGTCACCCAAGCGTGGAGAGTACATCTTCAGGTATATATACCTTTAGGCCTATAATCTCTATATTGACGTGTTTTCCTTTATAACTGTACATGTAAATATACTTCAGAATATGTAAATCGCATTTCAAAACGAAGTGATTTTATAATATTACGTAGCAATCTGAAAGCCCTTTGGTTTAATTCATATGACCGGCAAAATGTTCCAGAAATCTCGTGATGCCTGTATTTGAGATGTGTTGTTTGATGGATGTTTTCACTAGGACATATGGATAAGTGAAAATCCTTCAGTTCAGGGTAAAATTCCAATCAAATAAATCAATAAATATAAGTTTGTATTTACATAAACTTGAACATACACTAAAAAAATTAATATGTTAATTTTGAAAGAAGGTCTGGTTGTCTGAGAGATGCTAGAATGTATTCTGTTATTATAACATAATATTCTGTCATATTCAAAGTAATATCTTGTTAGTTGAATGGAATCTTTATGTTGAATTTATATATTATGTGTGTTATATTTAACAGAACAAACTGCTGCAATGGCAATACTTTCTAGCATCACTCAGACAACAGACTTTCTGTTAAAATTAACAGATTAACTTTTTGAGTATACCCAGGCTAGGGGTGTGAATGATACGCATGCAAATCCCAACTGTTAGTCTCAAATATTACATTTTTCCATGATTTTGTTAATTCCTTTTTTTCTGATGCTGGTACATTATTGCCCCTTATTTCCACAACTCAAAGCACATGGAAATATGCGGATAAAAATTAATCACAAAACTAGAAAGCAACTTAGAAAAGTGTAGTGTACATCTCCTAGAAACTTCTAGTATCAGGTATTGCATTTTTTATTATTGATTCATTCATGGATTGTTACAAGCTTTTATTATTATTGTTCATTTCTACGCAGTGTGCTTCGTGTAAGTCACGCCTTCTTCTTTATCTCTGCTCTACGCTGTGTGTTTGAGGCTAGTGGTTTATGGTTTATCTCTTGCACATACACACTATTTCTTGTGCTCAATATATACAAGGAAACACCGTCAACAAACGAAATCTTAAACAAATTAGTAGAACAAGGCATCATATATTGTCTGGAACCGGTATGTAACAATGGACAGTTTAATAAAGGATTACGGTTGTACGGAGCAAGTTTTGACATAAGGATACATGAAACGCTTTTCAGTCCCATAAGCCAGTGTTAACCCATAAGCATTTGTGCATATGCACCCATTGCATTACATAGGGTACGGTGATTAAAATGTGATTTATACAAGGAAATACAGTTGCTACAGTTGATATCGAGTGCAAAATATATCAAGTCACGTAATTAGACAATTTTGAATTTAATTACAGTAATTGGAAATGAGCATGTAGCAGTTATGTATAACTATGGCATAACAGTTATGTTATTATGAAGCTATATGTGACAAAACTTGTTCCCTCTGCCTCGTGTTCAGGGATCGGATAACATGTGATATAATCTTCTGTAACATGCGGAACACGGGATGAAATTGGCCTATATTTATCGCCTATGTCCATGTATGATACAACCATGCAGGGACTGAATTTTGAACAAAACATGGGGGTATATAGAGATATTTTCCAGTAGATTCTGGACTGTTCATTGACGTTTTGTAGGTCTTTTGTCTGTAGTTCTGGATTAAGGAATTACCCTGTGCTAAATGTTTGTACGATGGAGATGGGGAAACCCAAATTATTTCACGACCCGCATTCTCCTCACAGTGCCTGCCCTGCACTTTCGATTGACTTTTCATCCCTGCCTGTAGGAGGAGAGCCAGACCTGTTGACCCCGTGCGATAGTTTAGTCTTAGCCTCACTAAAGTTCTCCGGCGGACCTTCCGCAACATTCAAGAGTAAACCTAATGTCGTACAATGCTTTAGATAAAAGGAAATGAATCTTCCTTAATATCAGATTCAGTGACCTTGTAACGTTGGTATACACAGTTTGCCAGTGGTGACAGAGGGGCCTATGCGCTGTGAGGAGTATACAGGGCCCTCAGCGATAGCTACCGTCAGAATAAAGAGACTATTTTTAGGAACAACATCCTGTCGGGAAAACCCGTGAGTGGAGGGCTATTGTGTACATAAAGCTTTAACACTTATAGGCCACAGTTAACTGTGCCGCACTATATATCAGCTGTGTATGATTCGAGTGAGACGATAGGACACAACCAGTTCTGAAGGTAAGGCACGCTGTACATGACTTCATTTTGTAGTCGAATGGAATTAACGGGATTGTTATGCTGTAGTCTGTTTCTTTTAACTTGCAAGTGACCTGTATTTAGCCAGGCTATATGTAAAATCATTCGTACTTAGCACGTGAGCATTGCATTTCGTCTGTCCAACATAACACCACCATGAGCCCTATACATCAATGTGTATGTTGAACGTACATAATATCCACATGACTGCAAAGAAAATGCAATTAGAAGACTTTTTGGAACTTCGCAGTGAACCCCGGTTGAAGTCTCGGATGATGTCGTAAATGAAAAAAAAAAAAAAGAACCATTGGATAATGTAATGTGACACGGCATTACTTTGATCTCATTGCCCATGACTGGCAACAAAGCCGAATCCACCTGCGTTATTATCCCTTACCCTGTCGTAGTTTTGGTAGTGATCTAAATATGACAATGTCTACTGTAGTGAACGTACAGCCTACATTACATGTACGTCATTCACGTTACACACTCCCTTGACTGTCTCCACCAGACAAGTTGACCTTTGAACTAAAGTTCTATTGCCTACCTAAAATCAGCTTTTGTCAATCATACTATAGATAAAGAGAATTCAGATGTACATGTAAGTATTATTTTGATCATAGGTTGCGACAGTGTTTCCGGTTTCTCTCATTTGCTGCCTTTTCGCCGTGGACCCAATGAGTCTGGCGTTGTTTAAAACTCGATGTCGACGAGTTTTGTGTAGTTCATGTTTTAAAGTATGTCGCCAAAACAAAAGAAGCAAACAGATTTGTTTTTATGTAAGTTTATTTCGGGCTTACTTTGCAAAAATATGTTATTTCCTGTAACAGTATTATGGTTTTTAGGAAACATAATTTCTGGATACATCACGGAGTTTAGTACCCTAAACTGGCTCAGATCGAGTTTTGAACCAGGGACCTCTGTGCATGTTAGGAACCAAGTCACCGGCAGTATGTTTCAGCGTCTAGACCACTCAACCAACAGGCCTTCCACAAAAATGGAAGGTAGCTGACGGGTAGATTTTACCACTAACAAGCATTACTCCTTGTTGATCAGAAAATGTACACATAATTCCTAGTGGCGATAATATTGTTATTTAAAGCCCACTTTCTAAATGACAGCTACCATTTTAACTTACTTCATGCATACGCCTAATCTGAAAGATATATGCAGCTACTTCGGTCGTTGTGATTTACCGACGTATAAAATACAAATTTCGTATGCGCATCTTACTTAATAAATTCTTCAGTTTAACCAAATGTAAACTTGATGTTTTCTGACAAGACTTTAAGCAAATAAAGAATGTAAGCTTTTGCCTTTCAATGAGCTGAAGTGGTTTTGAAAGGATACGTGCTATTAAGCACATACTTGTATATAGGCCTATGTGTTTAATGTTATATTCCAAACTATATTACTTCTTAGGAAAGGAGTGATCGAATTTCATACTATACATGTACTTTGTAATTCATCAATATTTTGAAAACATGAAGCACATGTTTCTTTACACTGAAACAACGATAAAAAATAGCTTGGCTGCAACTGAGTAAGGTTTACACCAAGAAAATAACAAACATTTCGTGTAAAGAAAACAAATATAGGCCAAGTATAAAAACTTCAGCGGCATATTAATTAGCTCTTAGCCTTTGTCGACAACCTGAAGTCATTCATTAATGTAGTCATCAGCTCCCTGTCTTAAAGTGCACTGACCTATTCCTAAAATAGACACATCGTGTGATCTCGGGTATCTTCGTGTATCTTCGTATTCGTTCCCATTTCGCCCTTGACACCGACACATGAAGTAGGCCTTTGTTGACAATTAGGTTTGCCCAACTCGCAGGTTCATAAGTTTATTCAGCTGTTAATAATCAGCCTGAGATGAGAAAGTTATAAATTTTGCACGTCATCAGCGTGTATTTTAATCAGACTATTTAGGGGACGGCCACCGATCAGTCATAGTTGCCTTGGTAACTAAAGGCATCAGACTCGCTGTATTTATTAACCTTCATAATCCAAGGAATTAAAAACAAACGAAGCCACACCATCAAGGGGAATTTTTTTTTTGTTCTAAAATGTACCTGAAAGAAATTGAAGGCACAACATGTAAAATGACAAGTAGAACTCAAAAATGTATATTTGGACCTTGGTATATACATGGGTTTCATTTTCTTCGTTGATAACCCGATAAACGTACACAATGGTAATGTCAACGCTTAAATGTTAAAACACATAATTACTCCAATTTTTACGACCTTTTCATGTACCGAAAATGCCAAAACTACTCTTGTTCTGGGTCCGTAAGTTGGTGGTCAGCCACAGATATAATACTCCGGAAGTGAACATTTCTCTGACTAGGATTACCAAAGGTCATCTGATAAGCAGAGGTCATCTTGGTTGCGACACTAGTACACTGCCTTTTGTGGTTATAACTGTTGAGACGGACACATCCCATCCAATTTACAGGAATGTCAGTCATATGGTGTAAGAAACCAGTAGTCACCTGTACATTTCTGGGAAATCCTTTCGAGACAAAATGCGCTGGTATAGCACCAGCTGAACACAATCATGTGATTTGTGACTAGTAGTTTTCTCCCATGGATTCATTGGTTATACCCTTCTTAAAATGTGTATTTTAATTGGCCATGTGCAATAAGGTTCATTCATGCCGCCCTCTGAACAATGGAATCTGCTGCGTTCTTGCGTTCTTGTTGTTGCATTCGTGACGTAAAGCTACGCTCACACGGTACGATGTGTCGTGTCGGCTCGTAGAATTAAACCAGCCGACTTAAAGCATACGAAAAACTCTGTTAAGAGGCTGTCGCGTTGAGCGACTTGTCTTATGGACTCGACAATTCAATTAATAAATTGAAAATATACGACACACTCAATTCCATTTGATTTGTAGCATTCGGTAATCCCGGCGTATTGTGAATATGGGTTATGGCATAGATTTGTTTAGTTTCCATTCGGCGATATTGTCGATTTTTTTGATAGCTGACTCTGCGCTGGAGTTGTACAGTTTCCACCAAGTTTTGGCATTCAAGTTAGCAAAAAGTTTTTAAGAATACTAATGATTAAATCGGAACTTCGGTCCAAAACAAGTTCCAGACTAAAATGGTTAAGACACTTGTGTATTCAGTGACACTGGACGTTTAAAGATGTTATATTTTCGACAAAAAATCCAGATTCTGTAATCAAATCAAATTGTTTATATTTACCAAGAATTGCTGAAATTATTGTCTTCCAGAAAATATCATACTCGTATACGTGTACCATTTATACCGATAATGTTGAAATTATTCCAACAGGTTTAAGTTTGAAAAAAATATAACGCGACCAGGGTTATACATTTTAGGAACCCTAATTACCGATTCTACACAATTGCCACCCTGTATGTATGCGAGGTGCTCAAAGGAGGCTGATATTTTTTAAAAGTAATTATTAAATCGGTTGAATCTGCGCTGATTGACTTTTTGCCACAATCACTGGTACAAATAGCCTCTTTAATAATTAACACGTAACTAAACAGAAAATTGAAGACGTATATATATATATATATATATATATATATATATATATATATATATATATATACAGTACATGTGTGTGTGTGTGTGTGTAAATCCAGGCTCAATGTGTCCCAGGGGTCAGTGAGTGCTGTTGTTGTATGTTATTATTCTCGTGATTGCTTGACCTATTTCTAGATTTCTGGTAAACGGATGCGATCGCGGTAACGGTCTATATGTCTCAGGAATAGTTAGAAATCTTTCCACAGTTCACAGGTCACGGTGTACTTCTGTAATACACGAGCCTACCACAACTGCGGGCAATGCCGCTCTGCATATTGCCTCTGTTCGCGAGAGGCGAGAAGGCACCCGGGTGTAACGAAATACGAGCTTGATATTTTAATGCATTTTTAATAAACAGACCTGCTATAATATCTGCTCAAGAGCCTGTATATGAATGCATATACTTCCGGGATCTATCCGCCTGCCTCTTTTGGTCCTTCCGATGACAAATTGACATCAGATGGATTTGAGCTAGTATTTCTTTTTCTGTATTCTGACAACATTAAGGAAGGAGATATGTACAGCAAGCCCACGCAGCAGTATTAATCTTGTTTCTAAATGTTCGTATTACCCGTTGACTGCATCATTTAATGGGCTCTTCATGCAAGAAGATGACTCGCTCTCATCATTGCGGTCCAGGGTTCGAATCCAGATTCAGCCACAGAAGCCTCGATCTTTCGAGCGAATTAATTGCGGTTGTTGGTGGAGTGAGCTGTTTCACTCATACGCCTGTCCCTGCCTACAAAGGGACGATGGTCGGTTTTAGATTGGTGCGAATAGTGAACCCGTCCCTATGAAAGATCATATCAACCGTAAGCGATATGTAATGATTGATGTTGTGTGTCAAACGGGGATTTGAACTCTGATCCATATATGATCACCAGCATATGGCTGGAATATTACGGAAGTGGCGTTAAACCATAATCATTCATTCATTCATTTATTCAAGCAGTAGGTCTGTCAGCAACCTGTGATGATCGTAGGTATCCCAAGGGTTCTGTCGGGTTTCCTCACACCATAATGCTGGCCGCAGCAAGTGAAATATTCTTGAGTACGGCGTAAACCACCAATCAAATGAGTAAAAAATAAAATCATTCAAGCATTCATTCCTTATATGGATATTGGGAGGATAAATTACCGTCTCAAAGTATAGTGCTACATTTGAAATATTACTCAGTGCGGGGGACTTCCGTGGCTCACTTGCTTAGCGCCCTAGCGCAGCGTTATGATCCAGATGCCTCTCACCAATGCGGTCGCTGTGAGTTCAAGTCCAGCTCCTGCTGGCTTCCTCTCCGGCCGTAAGCAGGAAGATCTTTCAGCAACCTGCGGATGGTCGTCGGTTTCCCCCGGGCTCTGCCCAGGTTTCTCCCACCGTAATTCTGGCCACCATCGTATAAGTGAAATATTTTTGAGTACGGGGTAAAACACCAATGAAATAAATAAATAAATTAATCAGTGCGCTGTAAAATGAAAATTGAACAATTAACTAAATATTCTTTATCTGTTTTTTTACATCAGGTAAATCGTGCACCGGTAGACGACACATAGGGTGAAGATGGTCCGCTGGTTTGCCCGACAAGGGCACTTTGACTTAGTGAGGAGTCTTGACAATAAACATCGAAAAGTAAGATCATATGTGTCGCAAACATTCTTCCACAATGCATGTATTTAATTATTTATTTGATTGTTGCTTTCTCCCATACTCAAGCATAATGCATGTAACTTGTGTAGTATTGTCTTCTTCTGTTAGAAAATCGCCTATATTCAGCTGTCTGTAAAATCATAAACCAGTAACAAGTCACCAATGCGGTCGCTGTGAGCTCAAGTCCAGCTCATGCTAGCTTCCTCTCCGGCCGTACGTGGGATGGTCGTGGGTTTCACCCGGGCTCTGCTCGGTTTCCTCCCACCATAATGCTGGCCGCCGTCGTATAAGTGAAATATTCTTGAGTACGGCGTAAAACACTAATCAAAAACAAATCAATCAGTAACAAGTAACAAGCCAAGCTCTACACATTGATACGTTGGATGTTCATATTATTTCAAAGAAATTGGAGTTAGAAGGCTTTTCCTAATTCATAATGTCAAACTCCGTAAGAGTAGTTTCGACATCAAAAACTAATTGCCTCGGGTGAGGTCGTAATTATGTAAAAACAAGTTGTATGCTGGACAATGGGCGTGGAGAGTAATTTGTTTTACTATGGCTGCACCATCAAGCGGTTAAAACACACTGCACACTAACATAGCCTACTCTACTGTCTTTACGAATAGACTACATGGTTTAATATCCTAACATCCTAGCCAAATCCAAAGCGCCGTGAGATCATACAGACAAATAAAATAAAATTCATTGTTAAGATTATACCATAAGAAATTGTAAGCAATTTCAAATATGGCAGAGGGGCCTCCGTGGCTCAGTTGGTTAGCGCGCTAGCGCAGCGTTATGACCCAGGAGTCTCTCACCAATGCGGTCGCTGTGAGTTCAAGTCCAGCTTATGCTGGTTTCCTCTCCGGCCGTACGTGGGAAGGTCTGACAGCAACCTGCGGATGGTCGTGGGTTTCCCTCGGGCTCTGCCCGGTTTCTTCCCACCATAATACTGTCCGCCGTCGTATAAGTGAGATATTCTTGATTACGGCGTAAAACACCAATCAAATAAATAAATAAATCAATCAAATATGGCAGTGTTAGCAACAGGGTTTACAGTTAAGTCTATAGCAGTTCAGATGGCTGGTGTCGCCCTCCGCCAAACACGTTGATTCCGCCCAGTATCCAGCATGCCACTTATTTTTTTATTAATTATGACGTCATCGGAGGTAATGGGGTTTTTTGCCGTCGACCGAGCTTATGGACTTTAACATTATGAATTAGAAAAGTGTTCTTTTTCTTCATTTTCCTTGCAATAATATGAACTTCAAACATATCCATGTGTAGAGCTTATGTTGTTACGTGTCACTGACTAAAAGCAATTTTGGTAGCGAGTATTACTGATTTTAAAGAGAGCTGAATATAGGCGACTAGCTAAATGAAATAGATTATAATCAATACATGTCCACATTTATACAACTGAAGTCAGTCATAAATTGACGTTGTGTAAACCATACTGTTTTTGTCGGTGAAGATAGTTTTGGTGGAAACCCATGTGTACGGTAGAGGTTTCGTTGATTTATTTATTATTTGTTTTGTGTTGAACGCCATACCTAAGAAGTTTATGCATGGGGCCACCTTAATGGGTAGATGGGGCCACCTTAATGGGTAGATGGGGCCACCTTGTTGGCCAGAGGGGCTTAAAACTGTGTCATCCTGAGAGAGTGTCACTGATGCATAATTGCATTAAGACATCGACAGATGTACATGTTTAAGCTGGTCTAGTCTTGTGCATCAGTGTTGCTGTGCTCTACATGTATTTTATGACTATAGTCTATTTCTTTTAGACAGTCGCCTTACATACTTGCGACCAATATTGCCTTGGTCATACTTGCGACCAATATTGCCTTTAGTCCGTGACACGTGACAACACAAGCTCTGCAAATGGATACTGGTGACTGGGTAAAAGAAATGCAATAAAGTAAAAACATTTTAATGTGTTGTAAATTTGTATGTATGCATTTATTTGATTGATCTTTTACGGCGTACTCAAGAATATTTCACTTATACGACGGCGGTCAGCATTATGATGCGACGAAAACGGGCAGAACCCTCAACCTTCCACAGGTTCATTATAGTGGGAGGAGCTGAACCTGGATTCACAGCGACAGCATTGGTGATGTGCTGCTCTAGCACGCTAAACACTCGACCACGAAGGCTCTGAATATTTTCTGTGTGAGTATAGTAAAAGTACGTGTAGTGTTTTGTGAAGTTTAATATCCATTATTGTCGAAAATTGTTTTGTAGGTTCCATGGGAGACTGATGTGAAATCGCATAATTTTCGACAGAAGGAGTGTAGTCGTTTTGTACCACAACCAGAGCAGAGGGACAATGTAAAAATAAAGGACGTCAGGTAAGATTTGGGATGGATATCAGAACATTTATTAATGCATTTCATTGGTGTTTTACGCCGCACTCAAGAATATTTCACTTATACGACAGCGACCAGCATTATGGGTGGAGGAAACCGGACAGGGCCCGGAGGAAACCCACGACCATCCGCAGGCTGCTGAAGGACCTTACCACCTACGGCCGGAGAGGAAGGCGGAGAAGTTCCTGGTTCATTACGCTGCTCTAGCGCGCTAACCAACTGATCCACGGAGACCCCCTGTTTCACAAAAGCAGTCGTAGCTTTAGCTTCATATAAAGGGCCTGGCATATGCGGGGAATCGTCCTCAGTGCGCGAAACTGTGCACCTCAAGGAGCGAAACTAACTATAGCTGTGAGTGACAGCTACTAACACATACGTAAGGCGTCTTCTTTTTCAGTTCTGTTTTACTCTTCTTTTCCTGTTATTGGCAAGCATGCGACTTGTAAAGCTCCAAACATGCACTGAAGCAATGTTTAGGTCATAAAATCGTAAAAAAAGTGCAGCCAGTTTCAGTCACACTGAAATATCTTTTCTTATACATAGGACACTGTAGAATTGTGACAATCACTGGACCACAGATGTAACTTTCTGAAAAATTCTTGAGCACGTATTTATGCACCAATGAATGAAATAAATATGGAACAAATGTTACTTTCAGCCGTGTACTTCCACTACGTATAACGTGTTCGTGTTAATGATAGCTAGAGGACCACACCTGTTTTCGCTATAGTTGCCAAATGTTACGTAATACCATAGCTTTTCTATTCTGATTCATGATTTAATTTATTTATTCATTTATTTAATGCTAGCAAGTCTTTATCTTTACTCAAACAAAAGTATGTGTCCAAAGAAAAAATATAGCCACAAAGATTCGAACTCTTACTGAGGTGCATGTCCACATGCCTTCATTTACGTACACGTGACTTTCATTACAACCAGCGCCATATCCGTAAATATTGTCATAGTATCAAATTGCACATTTACGTGCATAACACGTACATTTCAAGGCGAGTTCAAAGAGGAAAAGGTGGCCATGGTATTTATGTGTAGATAACAGCCACAGTAACCAGTACAGAGGGAATACGGTTACCTTGGTATTTACGTGTAGGTAACACCCAAAGTAACCAGGACAGAGGGCACAAGGTGACCATGGTAATCCTGTGTAGGTAATATCCATAGCCTCAACCAACACGAGGGTATACCGTCGCCGTGGTATTGTATCTGGTGGCAACTATTAAAGTTGTCTTCCTTGGCCTATCAAGATTCGTAAGTAAGGATTCCAGGTGAAGAGAATCAGCCGAAATGCCAGACTGACGACTCTCCATGAACTGTACTCGCAGCCAGTGTGACAAACACGGAATTGCAATTCATTAAATTAAGACGAACAAGGGTAAATAATTCCAAACATACAACACTCTCAGTCAACTCTACTTGTACCGTGCCATGCAGGTGGAGCGGGTGTTGTTCTATTATTTCTATTATTACGGCATCCGTACGCCGTGGCAAGCGTTTCAGCTTACATGGAGGCTTGTTCAGAGGTTCAGCCTGCGGCTGGTGATGGGTTCCCCCACGGGCATTGCCCAATTTCCTCCCACCATAACGCTGGCCGCCTTCGTATAAGTGAAATACTCTTGAGTACAGCGTAAAACACCAAAGAAATAAATAAATGGTATGATTATTCATGTTTCTTTTAAGTCCCGGTATTTCTCTTATCAGGTGTTTCTGCGGAGAGGTGCTTTCGGAACATGCTGGCTTTAAAGCGGGAAACGTCGACTATGACGCTGTTATCAGACAACTGGTTCCCGAAGGTAAATACAAAAACACAGAATTTTGATTAAATGTTTTCTTGGCATCATTGTTGTGTGACAGCCATTTTGTACATTGGGGGCAAGGGTTTTTTCTCTTCACTGAGACGAGAAAAGGTTTTATTCACAATTCTAGCGGTTACGATAGAATAAAAAAGGTAATAATGGGGGCAGTATTCGTTAAATACAGAAATGTTTTCAAATGTATACATGTTGGTGTTTTCGTTGAAATGAATAGGTATTACAGACAATTTTTTTTTTCGAATGCATTGTGGTTTCTTTCAGTCATCCAGTGTGGTTTTAGTGATAAAAAGAAGTTATTTTGTATTGTGTTGATGCATTAAATACTTCAAACTTCATACGCTGTTCCTCAGACTAAAATAGAAATACTCTATGACTGAAAACATTAATTCCTGTTAAAATATTTTAGTTTGGCAACACTTCGCATGTTATCTTTTTCAGAGTTGCAAAAAGAATTTTCTAAGAGCAAATGGGATCATAAAGCAAGCGCTCTAACACTTGCCAACAACACTGTTCCGTGGGAAGAGACTTTCGAGTCAAAAGAAACAAATGCCTGTGGCAAAGTTTATTTTACTAGCATAGGAGATACCAAACCAGCCAAAGTAAGTGATTCTAGACAGTTTTTGATGTGCTGTTGATGTTGTTGTCCATCCCATGATTTTGTTATTGGCTATTATTGCCACGTTTTGTTTTCTTAGTGCTTTAACTAGCCCTGGCAAATCGTATCAAATCTTGTGCCTTCTAAAAAGTTGCATACGGCTACTAAATTTATAACGACTGATTGACAAGGTGATAACAATTAACAATTTCGTTTGTCTAACAGCTGACCTTTCGAAGTATTGGCACTAATTAGCTAATTTGTCTGGTTGTTGTTGGAGGTGTATTTGTTTGTTGGTTTTGTTAGTTTTCTCATTTGCTGGTTTGCTGTTTAACGCGATTATTTTCAAATATACGCCGGCGATCAGGTTTATCAGCGTAGGAAATTGTTTAGTTTAATTATTTAATTTAAATAATTTTGCTTCACAAAAACCTGATGATCGCCAAAGTGAAATATTTTTGCCTCGGACTTTTGTTCATATGGTCCCTGCTTAACAGACTTGAGACAATAAGCTGTCGACTCTAAAAACAGATCAGTTGTGTTCCATGTGAGAGAATTCTTCGGTAATTGGTCCGTTGTGCTACTTTACTCAGGATGTTTCCTCACTCATAAAAATGTCGACCATCGTATGCGTGAAACCTACCTGAGTGCGGCGTTAAACATCAACCAAATAATAAATAGATGACAGTCTAAACTTCAGTGCCCAAAACCAGGCCGTACTGCGGTGGTGGAGAGGCCAGAGCCTTCGCTTTATTAATGCGAGATCTGACCTTAATCCTGAGTTATGTTATATCCAAATTTTAACAATGGCAACATGGGTATTTTCTTGGATTAGCACGGCCACGACGCCATAATGCTCTTGAGCGGGCTTCCATGTCTTGTGTCCTCGGCATGGCGTTTCAGTGAGTTAGCACTGTTGACCTGGCAACATTCCCAGTCGGAGACATTGCCAACTTGGAGACGTTATCAACCGGTTATAAAATTCATGTAAGACGAAATCACCATTTAGAGCGAAATTTACAAGTTGGTAAATGAACTCAGGTTCACGTGTCATCATTCCTGTCATTTTGAAGAAAGTTCACCTTGAGATGTTTGATTTCGCACATCACTACATTTTTTTCAGTTTATTCGTGTTTCGGACGAAGACAAGGTGGAAGATGTCTGGAACTTCTTGAAAACGACATGGCGACTGATGAGCCCGGCCCCCGACCTGATCATTTCTGTCGTCGGCGGCGCCAAAAACTTCCGACTGGAAGGACTTGCCAGAGACAAGTTTAAGAATGGTCTTCTCAAGGTCAGCTTCTTAAAAATCCGTGTATGAAGGATAGTTCAATAAACGCGTTCACTCTAAATTTCTTAAATGGGTTTCTCCGGCTCTCTACAAGGGAAAACCAGTGATCTCATAGCATAAGAAGTCATCATGAATAATTATTGCTAGAACAAGTAGATACCCGGCACTGCTGCCTTAGGAGTTGAAAGATTTGCTTCCCTTTGTAGAGAGCAAGAGAGCCCCATTCTACAGCGAAGATAACACATTGCCAAATGTGAACAGAACGTTCAGGATTTCTGTAGATCTGTGCCGCGGTTGTGTCTTATTCTGCTTAACCCGGTTAAGCTAAGCATATACCTGTATTTTATATGGTAATTCCGAATTTGAAAGTTGAATTTGTTGTCATTTTTTGATAAAAAGTATATTCACGATACATGTATATATACATGGAATAAAGAATGTTGAATAGGTTTTAACCCCTTTTTAAGTTCGACTGAATGCTACGTGCTGTCGAACAGTGTATCCCATATTTGTGGCTGAGGAACCATTTGGTGAAGTGCCCAAGAGTTTTGTTTATAGAATGTTCATGTTGGTGTTGTTTAGTACTTGCCCATCGACGCAAGCAAATCGTACTTGGCAGTATATGTACACTGGGTAGATATGATTTCTCAGACTGAGTTGTTCAAGCGCTGAGGCTCAAAATTAAAAGTCGCTGTCTCGGTTTTCTAGGCTTTGGTAACAGTAAATAGTAGACGACGTTCGCTTGTCTTGAGTATGGTTATTTACAATACACTTTGGCCACGATGCGGCTGAAATTATTGCCAATATAGCAATCATTTATCCATTTCATCTTCATTTTTTAGATCGCAGAGACCACTCAACCAATGTTCATCACGTCAGGGTTTAACGTGGGCGTGATGAAAGCTATTGGTCAGATCATCAAGCAAGGGCAATCGTACAGTATAAAGGATAACAAAGCCGTGCACAACATCCGTTGTTTGGCCATCGCTCCCTGGGGCTTCGTAAAAAACAGACGCTGTTTAGAAAAGGTAGAAAAGGCTCACGCAAGGAAACTCCTACAGAAACATGTTATTGTTTTCATGTCTTTTTCATATCACGTGGATTGTCCATTATTGCTGTGAATCTGTTTCTTTGTCACATAAAGAACTATTCGTATAGGCATCTAAATATAGGCACGATCCGCACTCAATCCTAGTTCTCCAACAAAAAGAACCAGTCTGTTATAGTATTAATTACTAGCACCATCGCACGAAAAACCATCTGTTAGGCTTCTAAGTATTGGTGTAACCATAAAGACCCGTTCTTTTAGGCAGCTTAATGTTGTTTGAAGGTTCCATAAAGATCCGTTCTTTTAGGCAGCTTAATGTTGTTTGAAGGTTCCATAAAGATCCGTTCTTTTAGGCAGCTTAATGTTGTTTGAAGGTTATGTCAGCTAACTAATATTTAGTATTCCACTTGACACATTTACAGAACAATCAGAGATATTTTGCTAAGATACTATTTTTTCTTGTAGAAAAAAAACCCAAACAAACGGAAAAGTTTACCCAAGCTCTCTACATATGAATATATCAACACATATTAACCCCTGTGCTGCCGAATTAAATCACCTGTCTAGTCAGTAGGACTTTGTTGGTCCCATCATAATAGGACTTCTGTTGTAAATAGAATTGTTCTATTGTAATAGGACTTCTATTGTAAATAGAGTTGTTCTGTTGTAATCGGACTTATTGTTGAACTATCGGTGGGCCTTACTTGCTGTATCAAAAATGTCAAGTTTCTTGTGCTCTAATCGTACTTGTAGATGAGGCTGTCAGTGCACTTTTCTGAAGCTTCCATATATTTTGGGCTTTTTTCACTTCAATACCTTTCAGCGTACCTTTGAGGCCACCTACGCTAACTGCAAAGGGCTCCCTGGTAGTTTCGAACCGCTCCCCCTAAACCCTTACCACACCCATTTTGTTCTGGTGGACAATGGTTACAGAAATCGTTTCACTCAGACAGGAAATATAGCAGAATACCGTGCTGAGCTTGAAATGGAGATGAACAAGGAAAGTAAGTGTAGACTATTTTCCCGTCGTATATTATTGTATTGTACAAGGTAGGTTATCTTCTGATGTGTTGTTATCTAATTTAGTAACCACTGATTATTGTCTTGTCATGGGTTATAGTACTCAGTCAGCTTTACGCTATACTCTTGTCGTAGGCTCGTGACGAAGTCTCCACAAGACCACTTGTTTACCACAAATACGAGTACATACCAGTGAGCCATACGTGGAAATGTTCATTAGTAACTTTCCAGACGTCGGTGGTTTACTCCACGCATACTCTTGATCGCCATCTTGCGAATAATTTGTGACGTTAAACACAAATAAACAATCAATTAAATAAATACATCTTTCTCTTATCTCCCCCGCATTTAAACGGACACACGTTGCTGGCAGACCTTCCCACATACGGCCGGAGAGAAGGCCAGCATGAGCTGGACTTGAACTCACAGCGACCGCATTCATGAGAGGCTCCTGGGTCATCACGCTGCGCTAGCGCGCTAACCAACTGAGCCACGGAGGCCCCTGAAAAATTCTTAACCACATATCGGTCCATCAGGTAATCAATTTAATGTTGTTAAACCCTTACCCTTGTAGGCCACGTTGTTTTGGTGGTTGTGGAGGGTGGCACGGGCGTCTTGTCTGACATTCTCTGCTCGTTGAACAGGGATATACCGGTGGTCATCTGTAATGGGACGGGCCGAGCCTCGAACCTAATGGCTTACGCTATCTCCAGATGTGATGAGAGGTAAGAATGAATAAATACTTATGGCTCAACGCCACGTCGGCAATATTTCAGAGATTTATTATTTCATTGACTGGTGCTTTATGCCGTACTGTAGAATATTTCACTTATTCAAGGGTGGACAGCATTATTGTTGGAGGAAACCAGACATTGCGTAACGATTACGGTCAACGTCACAAGTTATTTCTGCAAAAACTATTGCGTCATGGTTATTCCATGAAACACACTCATATATATATAATTATTATTGCAGAGCTAAAAGTATTCATTTTTTTTGAGATAAATTATTCTGTCACAGAAATAGTTCGAGAAAGAGCAAAGCGTTAGATACGTCGCTTCCTGAAGGCGTCTTTCCTCTTTTTTTTCTTTCTTGTTTTACATCTCATTTTGGATAAGACTGTAGTGTGGTAAATTGATTTTTAGGGGACAGTTATCGGAACATCACCATGACAAAGTAAAGCGCTGGCTCATGAACCTGTACGGTAACACCTGGAGTGATGAGAAGGAACGAAATGTGGAAGTGGAGAAACTCAAAAACACTGTGTGTAGCTGTTTAGAGCAAAAAGACAAAGTAAGCTCCTATTTATTGCAGGTTTTCTCAGTCTCGCTTCAGTAAAATCCGGATTCTTCCAATGTCAATTTACCATAGGGTTTTATTCAGACTGTTTGCGTAAATGCTTCTAAAGTAGCAAAATATACACCAAAATGTTCGGAAAGACCTTTTTATACATTTATTCTTTGGTTGGTGTTTTTGGCTGTTCTTTTGACCATTATGTTTCACGTATCCGAGAATCGTGTAAGATCGCGCCCATTTCAGCCAGAACAGAATTCTGAAACGTTACCTCACTAATCGAAAACTTGTTACATGGCGCGACCGTATGTACGTATGCATGGTCATGTGACGACGATTCTTTAGGTACGTGTACATATGATGTGTGGTTTTGTGGCAGGGCTAGTCCATGCCGCCAAAGAGCTGCCTTCAATTTTAGGCTATATCGATTATAAAATGGTGGGATTTATTCAAAGTCGTGCTGAAAATATGTATATATTTCCGGGAATCATTGACACCATTAATGCATCTTGTTTTGTGTAAAGTTTAAAATGTAAACTGACTTTATCTGGTTTAGCCTGCAGGTTTTCTTTCCCACCTACTCGTATTCACATCTTGCTATCGGAGCGGCGGGTCATATCATATGGACTGTATCCCATTTTACTCTTCTTATCCCATTTTACTCTTCTTATCCCATTTTACACTTCTTATCCCATTTTACTCTTCTTATCCCATTTTACTCTTCTTATCCCATTTTACTCTTCTTATCCCATTTTACACTTCTTATCCCATTTTACTCTTCTTATCCCATTTTACACTTCTTATCCCATTTTACTCTTCTTATCCCATTTTACTCTTCTTATCCCATTTTACTCTTCTTATCCCATTTTACTCTTCTTATCCCATTTTATTCTTCTTATCCCATTTTACTCTTCTTTACCTTCACAGATAAAGGTTTTTGACATCAACGAGGATCAGGGCCTGGATTTTTATGTTTTGTCGGCTCTTTTTCACCAAAAGAGTGAGTATGAAAAGGCAAACTAACGTTAAAAGAAGACGCCATGGGCGTAAATGGGATCATATTAAACAGTCAGGTTTTCTCTTACTCCATGTAACATTCAGTTAAACACTATTGGCTGAATTTTCATCACTCCTCGGGATGATGTTGATGATGGAAATGTTAACGGAATAAAAGATAAATGGCAGTAATTTGAATAGTGTAAACAGAAAGGTTAAAGTGTTTTTGGTGTGAACGGAAACGGAAAAATTCGTCGCTCAGGTATTGCATATTTCTACTGATGTCCATTCCAGGTGATAACTCCAGGGATAATGGAACACTCGATCGGAATGGAAGACGTAAGTACGGGATTAAAAGGAGATGGTAGCAAAACGGAAATGAACGAGAAAGCATCGTGTGCTGTCACACAATATGAATGATTGAATGAGTAAATGAATGTTTGAATGGGATTTAAAGTCACACTGGCAGTACTTCAGCCATAACGCGGTGAGTACATTTGAGAACCAACAAAGATTTTTGTTGGCACAAGAATGATAATATCAAAACGGAAATGCATATACATTGTGAAGGAAATGCGAAAATTTTGCAAAGTCAAAATAAACGGAAATGTTGGGAAAGGTTGATGGAGACGAGGAAATTCTACAGTGTCAAGTGTTTAGAACAGATATGAAGGAATTTTAACGGAAATGGGGAGGTGATGCAATATCACAATAGAGGGAAAGGTTAAAGAAAAGGCGGTAATACTGTAGTTTCAACAGAAAAACAAACGTAGGCTAATGTGGAAGGAAATGCGAAACTATCCAATGTCAACTTGAAATGTTTGGAATGGTTGTGGAAAGAAGTGAACTTCTGAATAGCATCAAAGGAAAAGGGAATGTGTAAAAGCATTAAAGGCAAAGAAAACATTAAAATGAAGAGTGTATAATGTGAAAGACCATTAGAAACTGTCCGGGATAGTTGCTGTATAATTTTTTTACAACTCGTTTAACCTAGTAAATTTGAATATTTTATTCTACCGTGGCCTTTCTGGCCTCAATGGGGCAATGTTGTGACGTCACGTGTACATATAAATCTATGAATGCATTCGCTGATTTGACCTTAAAACGAATTACCAGGCAAAAGTATAGATGTGACATAACTGATACCTTCTGTGTCACAACAGACCAGGGTAGAATCTGATCTTTTGATACAGTGTTACTCGGTTGGAAACATTCTTAAAAAATAAAATCCAAACTGCTTTCCTGGGCGGTTCGTAACGGTCATTCGTCAGATGTATAGTTTATTTTAAAGTTCTGTTTGAAATAAATGGAAAGCGAAAGTTGTGAAAATGTTGAAGGGAAAGTAAAGTTGCCGCAACACAAACGGAAATATTTAGAAAATGTTAACGGAAACGGCAAAAGTGCACCATCAAATGAGTCCGTGTTTCTCCATTTGTTCATTTCAGGAGAACTCCAGCGTCGTGAGAAGAGACTTGATCTGGCCATCTCTTTGAACCGACCAGATTTGGCGGAAGTGGAACTGTTCACTGAAAGCGATTACTGGCCTTCTGGTAAGATGGCGTACATTCTGCTCTTGCGCAGTGCACATGTCAACAATACAATATGAGAAAGAGGTAAATTGGTGTCATGGTTCATGTCGATCGGATTGGAGGATTTTAATCGCGTGGACCCAACCCCAGTTTCGGTCAGTCCGAAATCCTAGCTCCACTGCACTAAAGACCATAAAAGTACAATCGCATAAAGCGGTCTTATCGTTAGCTTAAATGGTCGTGCGTAAAAATCATTTGTCATCATTTTGCCACCCTGAGAAACCTGAGGAAACTTCAGCTATGTGTATACGCGTGGGACGCTAAATCAGTTACTTATCAAAGGTCGGTTGTTTTCTAGAGACACTCCGGTTTCCTTCACCCATAAAAGCGTTGACCGTCGCATTAATTATAAGTGAAACATTAATCTTGAGTACCGTGTTAAGTCCCACACAAACGAAAATCTTTCTGGGGGTTTCCGCTGGATAATTCTACTATTCTCCAGCCGAATCCATCTCGTTATGGTTCTGTTGAGGTTTTAAGTCCGAGGGTTTTTGGGGTACTTGAGGAAGGGTGTAGGTTACACGGAAACTGGTTTCCTCTCTCCATAAACCTCACTGCCATGGCATAGGAGAAACATTACTGTGTGTCGCGCTAAACCCTCTAGCTGGCGTTGAAGACCAGGTGTATTTTACCTAGGCAGTGTACATATCTGTACTTCGTACTAGAAAAGTTCGTCAGTAACTTACCAAAGGGTTGTGGTTTTCCCTGATTTCCTCCTGGACCAACCGTTAAACTGACCGCCATCATATAAGTGATTTTTTTTAATATGGGGTTAAACATTCATCAGATAAGTAAATAAATAAATTAAAAATGTATTTGAAGGCTAAACCTCAGTTAACCAATCTTTCTGAGTTGTTCAAATTATTTCCTGGTTTCTTTCCAGACATTTTGTACAAAAAGCTTGAGACTTGCATCATTGAGGACTTGGGTGGATTTGTGCGCCTGCTAATACAACAGGAAGATGTCGACATGGAAACCTTTTTGACCTATCAACGGTTAGAAAGAATTTATCATGAGTCAGTAAGTATTATTTCTGATATTTTCAGCTGAAAAAAAAACAACAGGAACAGAAATCTCGGCCACAGTTAACGTCTGTGAGACTTTATGCACAGGTTTATAGCCTATGCACAGTATATTGGTGATTTATACCCTGGGAAGGGCTATCTCTAACCACCTACATGTAGTTTAAATTGATTTATTTATTTATTTAATTGCAGTTGTTTGTTTACGTTGTACTCAAGAATATTTCACTTTTACGACGGGGGCCAGAATTACGGAGGGAGGAAACCACATAGGTAAAAGAGTCCAAGTGTAGATAAAATAAGCTGTGGAGTGTTGAGACAGCTATTTGAAAACAGTTGCACGAATAGGTAATTAAAATTCCACCTTCAGTTTTCGATCTAATGTAAATAACAGATACACACAAAAAGCAAATGACCCACGTAATGCCGAGAATTGCTGTTACAAAAGCAAGGTAGTAACATTTATTTACCTATTTACATGTAAAATTAATACTGATTACCCCCAAAAGTTTAGTTTTGTAGGAAACCAAATTTTCTGGGATAAACCCCCGACCTTGGTTCACAAACAACCTTTCTCAGATATGCACAGTTTATCGATAAAAGTGCTCTTCCATGAACGTTAGGCCACCCAAACAACTACACCAACGTCATCGACAGGCCCCAAGATACCACAAGCTGGAGAATGTACAAATGTCATGTCCAAGAGTGGGTTTGAACCCGCTCCTAGTGTGTTCTGGTGATTGAAAGGAAATCACTTTTAACAACTAGGCGTTAAAAATATTAAAATATAAAATTTAAAGGGGCCTTCGTTGCCGAGGGGGTTAGGGGCGCAATGACCGAGGATCCTTCCACCAATGTGATCGCTATGAGTTCAAGTTCAGCTCATTGTGGCTTCCTCTCCACAAGGGCCGTAGGCCTATGTGGGAAGGTCTTCCAGCATCTTCGGATGGTTGTGTTCATTTTCACAGATTACCAAAGACACTCTGCTATACAAGCTGGTCGGCCGGAAGACGAAACGGGACCGGCCGGTGGAAGAAGTCACTCTCCAGGACATAGGCAAGGTCATCCGGGGACTTCTGGACACGTACGACAAGACGGTGTATGGGACCAAGGAATTTATTCCGACGACCCCAGTGAAGGATCCTTACCTTCAGCTATTCATTTGGGCTGTGCTAAACGAGAGGTTGTCAGTTACTTATTTATTTAGTTTAATTATGTCCCGTTTAACACCATAGTTACTAATTCTGCACTTTTACGATGGCAACCAGTTTATGGGTGAACCAAACTGAACTACCGGGAATAATACACATACACCTTTGGCAAATTACTGACAAACATTTACACGGGCGTTATTGGCTGTGCATATATTCTAGGCCCAAGCGAATGGTGAAAGCGGACTGATTTACAAATTCCATATCCAAGGTCAGGTTTGAACCCGCACCTCGCGTATACTAGCGGTTTGAAAGACAAACATCTTGGCCTCTCGATGACGACACGCTCCAGTGCTAGCAGTTATCTGACTTAAAGATAGCATATACATGGCAAAATGTAAGAGGTATTCGGTCACCAAAGCGATTCTCACACTCCATTTGGTCTGCAATAGGGGGCGATAAGCTGATTAATGCTACTTAAAACATATACTAGTAAATTATTTTTCTGGCAAGGTTAACGCCGTACTCCAGAAGAAAAGATCTTCTATGCGACGACGGTCAGGTTAATAAGTAGAGTCAACCTTTGTCATAAGGAGGCAAACCTACTTATTTAAAGCCCCAGCCCAACTAGCGAGAGCTGGATTCGAACCTGCGAAATCTTTGTCCTGGGCTGTTAACCATGCGATAACAATACTTTCACAGCCCAATGAGTCAGCGATAATCCCTGTTCTACATGATATGTTGTATATAAAAATACACATTAATTTGGGCTGTATATATACAAAAAATTGGTAGTATCTTTAGGATGTGATATGAATTGCGTTATCCGCATCGCAAAGAATTCTTTATCACTGTTTATCCATAAAAGAAATTAATAAAAATATACGTCTTAGCAGTGACTGTATACGCATGGTAACTATACTTGTTTACTCTAAGCATAATTTAATCTCTTCTTTTAACGATTTCAGGAAAATCTTAGCTAAACTGTTCTGGGAGTTCGTGGACACCCCAGTTGCCACGGCATTGTTGGGAAGTTGGTTGTACTTTAAGATGAGCAATAAACTTGGAGCGGGCGATCAGGAATGGGCCGCAGATCTGCTACAAGAAAAAGAGTATGTATTTTAGTTTACAATTGTACAGGTAGAAACAAGAATTGTTGTGTTTGTGTAGCTGATTTATAGTTGTGTTTTGTTTGCACAAACAATAATTTTGATCCCCACAGTTCATCAATGATGAAACGTAACGGTAAGCGTTAACTTTCAGTACACAGTTTTTACACTGTGTTAACGTGGGAAAACAGTTGTTGCAATATTTCGATAATCAAATATGGGACTTCCAAACTGACAAAATCAGAAAGTTGGCAAGCCGTTGACGCGTGGAATGCCGATATGTCTCTGAGAACCATTGAAATCAACATTGGTCAACACCAGTAAACAACTGATCTGGAAACATTAGCGAACAGATGAGGACAACATGGAGTTATTCTGGTCGACGGGAGCGGTAATAGATAATAACGCTGTCCCTTGTTATAAATACAGTAGTTTGTTTCTTTTTATCAATCACCTATATTTAGCTATCTGTAAAATCAGTCATACTCGCTACCAAAATTACCATTCGTTCGTGTCTCGTAACTATATTGTTACAATGAAAATGCATTTAGAATACATTTTTCTAATTAATAATGGTAAACTCCATAAACTTGGGTCGACACCAGTAAATCATTGCCTTGGGTGACGTCCTAGTTATTCAAAGGCTAGTATTTTTCACTTACACGCCGGCGGCCAGCATTATAGTGGGAGGAAACCAGGCTCTGCCCGAGGGAAACCCACGACCATCCGCAGTTTGCTGACAGACTTTCCCATGCCTCTACACTTTAAAACAGGTAGATTAATCTTGTTCTCACAATAACATGGCTGCAGTACTGCTGAAGCGGAGTAAAAGCATGACCATTCATTTATTCATTCCATTCTGTTTTTGTATGTTACATAATTTAAGGACCATGGAAAAGTTGGCTGTGCATACTCTCAGCGAGCTACACGCCCGTTACCCCAAGCAAGCTTTTCACTGTTTGGAGAGAGACAAACCCCTGTGGGGGAACATTACCAGCCTTCAAATTGCCTCCGCCGCAGATGCCAAGGTAAGCTCACTCTCACTATATTTTATGCCCCCTTGCGGATTGTCGGCAGTGTGATTTGCGCGTGTTAGTTGTTCGCGTGTACCATCTACTTGTTCACAAGATATCTAAAAGACTAATTAAATAAGATAACAAAACCATTAATTGCTTTACTGCCTTCATTTCACTACATTTTACGGACTAATCTACATAAAAGTATAACATGAAACACCCATTAACCAAATAAATGAATAAACAAATAAATAGTTATTTTAACTTCAGTATGCACTGGCCAAGTCGCAAGGCTTTGTTAAATCATTACAAAATTAAACTAGTTGAACAAGATTTAATTTGGGACAGTAATGACCATTTATAATTGTTTTGATTGTCAGACGTCACTGTGGTAGAATTACTTAATGCTGTGTTGTCATGACATTTAATACACAATAACATGAAAAGGGGCCAGGTCTCGGTGATGCTTAGTGCACCAGCAGAATCAAAATGGCGTACGCAATTTACATGTGCATGAAATAAAATACTTTGTTACTCTAGCTATATACCCAGTGAGTAAATTTGTTTAGATGCGTAACTTTGAAAGATGAAAACAAAACCATTATCACTGAAATGTCATTGCCGTTTTGCCGGCTCAACTGGTAGAGCGTCCCCTTCGAAGCGGCATATTCAGGGTCATCCTGGGTCAGGTCACACCTAAGACTTTAAAAAGGTCTCAGACGTTCAGCATTAAGGGGAAATGGAACGACTGGTTGACCCGTATCAGTATAATGGCTAGGGTGGGGCGACTTACTTGCCTTCGGTAAGTCGATTCAGTGAAGCAGCAATGGAGAAAAGAGCGGTGGAAATCCGTCCTGCAACAAGGAGGCACATTACATACACTCTAACGACCCCTTCATCGTCATACGACTGAAAAATTGTTACCTACGACGTTAAACCCCGAGCACTCACTCACTCATTCACTCTTGACATTTTGCTGGTTTCAGCTCTTCTTGGGCAGTCCTACGTGCCAGAAGAGTTTGCGATCGGAGTGGTTAGGCGACGTCAAGATGCAACTGTGGCAGGTTAGTAGATGGCACCGGCACTTAAAGAGCTGCAAGATAAAGGAAATGTTAAATAATCTTGGATACGCTCTCATGTGTATGGCAAACCAATTATTGTATTAAAGTGTACATAAAACCCTTGACTACTTTTGCTTGTTTGCTTGTTTTAATGATAATTCCATGTATAGGCAATTACTTGTTACACCGCCTTATACAATGGAATGGGGTCTCCGCGAGGCCTAGGGGTTAACGTGTCTGCGCACCAATGCGATCGCTGTGAATTCAAGTATGTCTCATGCTGGCTTCCTCTCCAATCGCAAATGCAAAAGCCTGCCAGCAACCTGGGATGGCCATGGGCTTTCCCCTGGTACCAGCCCGCTTTCCTCTCACCCTAATGCTACATGGCCGCCGTCTTATAAGTGAAATATTCTTGAGTACGCCATAAAACAGCATTCAAATAAATAAATAGATAATAAAGGTTGGCGTCACTGCCTTCAATAATGAGAGCTTATATCATAGTGGAAACATGGCGGAAAGAGAAACAGTAGCTCTGGCCCTGAATTAACGCTAAAGCAGGCTTCGCCTCTGAACATGATGTGAAATTCTGAAAAGTAGATAAATAAGTGATCTGAATTGTACGATGAATGCTTTTGAAGCTAGGATAACCATAGTCAAGATTATGTTTTCTTTGCGCCTGTTAGATCTTTCTCTGCCTGCCCCTGGCTGTAGTCCTTCCCTTTTTGGTCGGCGTATGGGGGAGATTCAAGGAACCTACCAAGAGAAAATCCTGGACGAAGAAAATAGCCGAGTTCTTCTGCTCACCAAGAGTGAAATTCATTAATTATGTCGTGAGTAAAGTTCATATCGTGTTTATAGTATTTGCAATGTTCTTCTCACACTTGTCAAGTTCATGAATTGTGTGGTGTATATTTGCCGAGTTCTTCTGCTCGCCAAGAGTGAAGGTCATCGATTATGTCATGAGTATTTGCCGAATTCTTCGCGTAAGATTAGCTTATGAATTATATTGTCTGTAATGTATTTGCCGAATTCTTCTCTCTGAGTAAAGCTTATGAATTATATTGTCTGTAATGTATTTGCCGAATTCTTCTCTCTGAGTAAAGCTTATGAATTATTTTGTCCGAAATGTATTTGCCGAATTCTTGTCTCACGTGCCAAGTTCTTGAATTACATGGATTATATTTGCTGAATACTTCTGCTTGTCAAGAATGAAATCCATGAATTATTTGATTTAAGCATTTGACGGATTGTTTGCCTGCGAGTGAAGTTTATGAATGATATTGTGCGTATTGTATTTGCCGAATTATTCTCTCACCTCAAGCTCTTATTATGTGTAGTATAAATTTGCTGAAGACATATTTTGGCGAATTTTGGGGAATGACGTTCAGGAACTGTATCACGTGCATTTGTGTGTTTTTTTAGGCTGTATAAGAATGAGGTCCTTGGATTATATGATTAATATTTGCTGAATTTCTCTGAAGACACATACTGAGATTGACGAATATCATATCGTGCGTTTGCCAAATATATAGGCTTGCTTTAATAGAATGGGGTATTTACACAAAGCATTCCAGGATACGTGCATTCTAGATGGCATAGTTTGATTCCAGTACGTGGGAGTTGTGCCGGTAGTTAGAATTGGATTCGAGTAGATGACGACTAGATTTAAATAGAAGCTGTATTCGAGTAGATGAAAAACAGATTTGAGTAGACAGGAGCTGTATTCGAGTAGATGAAAAACAGATCTGAGTAGACAGAAGCTGTATTCGAGTAGATGAAAAACAGATCTGAGTAGACAGAAGCTGTATTCGAGTAGATGAAAAACAGATTTGAGTAGACAGGAGCTGTATTCGAGTAGATGAAAAACAGATCTGAGTAGACAGAAGCTGTATTCGAGTAGATGAAAAACAGATCTGAGTAGACAGAAGCTGTATTCGAGTAGATGAAAAACAGATCTGAGTAGACAGAAGCTGTATTCGAGTAGATGAAAAACAGATTTTAGTAGATAGAGACTGGGTTTGGGTAACTTTGCGGATTAGTGGTACCGGTATTGTAAATGCCAGAAAGTCAATAGTCTGCATGGAAAGCTCGAACAGCCTGGAAACAGAGTAAAGGATGCTTTCATTAATTTGCTTTGTACCTGAGTATTTCTTAGTGTTTAGCCAACATTGCTTTGGTTTCTCAGGAGTAGCTTGTGTAATTTACAGGTTTCGTACATAATCTTCCTCGTGCTGTTCACCTACCTCATCTTATTCGAAGTGAATGAGAAGGTTTGCGTACTGGAGTGGATATGCGCTGTCTGGGCATTCTCCATCTTGCTGGACGAGTGCCACCGTGTAAGTTCGATCTATATCATTTCTTTAAGCCACATTCAGATGGTGACATTGTCGAGTCGGCCTGCCGAATTCGATTTATATAGTCGAATGAAAATAGAATGTGTGCTGTTTCATGGGATTGTAGAATTCGACAAAATGACAGCGCCTGAATGCGGCTTACATGCATGAAATAGAGTTGTGTTTCTTTCATTTCACCTGTTGAATTCTTCGATACAACAGTTCCCATCGTGCGACGGCTTTATACCATGTACATAGTGGAAACTCTTAGCTGATTAACATTCTTTGAGTAACGCCTTGCAAGATACAAATCTGAGAGAGAAAAAGCACACGCAGAGGTAGCTCGCCATTATCATGATAATTTACTCACAGGAATTTGATTTGGCATAAAACTTTTGTGTTCTTAACAGAAATATTACACAAATATCCCACAAGATGGGATTGGTGTGTAGCTTGGAAGTGGCATGCATGGGGCCAGCATACACAATGGATACTCGCCATACCAGACATGGACAAATACACAACTGCAGACAGGTTAAGCAGGGCTTAGGCAAACCACACAACATGACATAGTGACATGGACAAATACACAACTGCAGACAGGTTAAGCGGGGCTTAGGCAAACCACACAACATGACACAATGACATGGACAAATACACAACTGCAGACAGGTTAAGCGGGTCTTAGGCAAACTACACAACATGACACACTGACAAAGTACACTATGGATACTCGCCATACCAGACATGGACAAATACACAACTGCAGACAGGTTAAGAAGGGCTTAGACAAACTACTTAACATGAATGACAAAGTACACAATGGATACCAGCCATACCAGATATGGACAAATACACAACTGCAGACAGGGTAAACGAACTACTTAACATGACTGACAAAGTGCACATGACTGACAAAGTGCACAATGGATACTAGCCATACCAGACAAATACACAACTGCAGACAGGTTAAGCGGGGCTTAGGCAAACCACACAACATGACACAATGACATGGACAAATTCACAACTGCAGACAGGTTAAGCGGGGCTTAGGCAAACCACACAACATGACACAATGACATGGACAAATACACAACTGCAGACAGGTTAAGCGGGGCTTAGGCAAACTCCACAACATGACACACTGACAAAGTACACAATGGATACTAGCCATACCAGACATGGACAAATACACAACTGCAGACAGGTTAAGCGAGTCTTAGGCAAAGTACACAACATGACACAGTAAGTACACAACGGATACTCGCCATACCAGACATGGGCAAATACACAACTGCAGACAGGTTAAGCGGGGCTTAGACAAACTACACAACATGACACACTGACAAAGTACACAATGGATACTAGCCATACCAGACATGCACAAATACACAACTGCAGACAGGTTAAGCGTGGCTTAGACAAACTACACAACATGACGCACTGATAAAGTACACAACGGATACTCGCCATACCAGACATGGACAAATACACAACTGCAGACAGGTTAAGCGGGGCTTAGACAAACTACACAACATGACACACTGACAAAGTACACAATGGATACTCGCCATGCCAGACATGGACAAATACACAACTGCAGACAGGTTAAGCGGGGCTTAGGCAAACTACACAACATTGCACACTGACATTGTAAACAATGTATACTCGCCATACCAGGCATGGACAAATACACAACTGCAGACAGGTTAAGCGGGACTTAGACAAACTACACAACATGACACACTGACAAAGTACACAACGGATACTCGCCATACCAGACATGGACAAATACACAACTGCAGACAGGTTAAGCGGGGCTTAGGCAAGCCACACAACATGACACAGTGACATGGACAAATACACAACTGCAGACAGGTTAAGCGGGGCTTAGGCAAACCACACAACATGACACAATGACATGGACAAATACACAACTGCAGACAGGTTAAGCGGGGCTTAGGCAAACTCCACAACATGACACACTGACAAAGTACACAACGGATACTAGCCATACCAGACATGGACAAATACACAACTGCAGACAGGTTAAGCGGGTCTTAGGCAAACTACACAACATGACACAGTAAGTACACAATGGATACTAGCCATACCAGACATGGACAAATACACAACTGCAGACAGGTTAAGCGGGGCTTAGACAAACTACACAACATGACACACTGACAAAGTACACAATGGATACTAGCCATACCAGACATGCACAAATACACAACTGCAGACAGGTTAAGCGTGGCTTAGACAAACTACACAACATGACACACTGATAAAGTACACAACGGATACTCGCCATACCAGACATGGACAAATACACAACTGCAGACAGGTTAAGCGTGGCTTAGACAAACTACACAACATGACACACTGACAAAGTACACAATGGATACTAGCCATGCCAGACATGGACAAATACACAACTGCAGACAGGTTAAGCGGGGCTTAGGCAAACTACACAACATTGCACACTGACATTGTAAACAATGTATACTCGCCATACCAGACATGGACAAATACACAACTGCAGACAGGTTAAGCGGGACTTAGACAAACTACACATCATGACACACTGACAAAGTACACAATGGATACTCGCCATGCCAGACATGGACAAATACACAACTGCAGACAGGTTAAGCGGGGCTTAGGCAAACTACACAACATTGCACACTGACATTGTAAACAATGTATACTCGCCATACCAGGCATGGACAAATACACAACTGCAGACAGGTTAAGCGGGACTTAGACAAACTACACAACATGACACACTGACAAAGTACACAACGGATACTAGCCATACCAGACATGGACAAATACACAACTGCAGACAGGTTAAGCGGGGCTTAGGCAAACTACACAACATGACACACTGACTAAGTACACAATGGATACTCGCCATACCAGATATGGACAAGTTGACAACTGCAGACAGGGTAAACGAGACTTAAACAAACTACACAACTAGATACCAACCATTCATATACCAGAGATGGACAAGTTGACAACTGCAGACAGGGTAAACGAGACCTAAACAAACTACACAACTGGATACTAACCATTCATATACCAGATATGTACAAGTTGACAACTGCAGACAGGGTAAATGGGCCTTAGACTTAATACACTACTTGACACAGGGTATACTGGACAGAGACAATGTACTGGACTTTGAACTTCTATAAGAATGTGGTGTTCATATCATTAACACTTTAAATCTGGGCTTTGTTTATCTTTAAATTGGCTTTGACGGATAATGTTACAATAGCTTTAAAGATATTTCTTTTTCCAGATAATCTGCGTGCCGGTCTTGTCTAAGAGGAGCTTATTTCGCCTCTGGCGCGGCGGCCTCTACTGGTTCTACCTGCTGAGTGTGTTAATGGTACTTGTTGGTGTGTTTATCCATGCCTTCACAACAAAGATCCAGCTAGCCAGGAACATTTTTGCCGTCAACTGTGTCTTCTTCTACCTGAGAATACTCCGCTTCTACACCGCCAGCGAACACTTAGGACCGAAGCTTCACATTATCAAATCCACGGTGAGTTCCGAATCTCAACTTTGAAATTTACGTTCATCTGTATGCACACAATAAAGGTTTAGCTCATTTGCCCACAAGATGAACCTAGCCCGCGGTAGATTTGCCCACATATATGAACCTAATTTGTCCACAAATATGAAACCAACCTGTCATTAACTTGTCCACAAAAGTTTACACAACCTGTTGGATAGACACACGCACTTGTTTAAGAAAAAGGTATTTCGGGCACGTAAACTGATTTACTACAGGCTTTATGCTGTATTTTGTCTTTCACAAAAAACGTGGACTTTCTTCTACTAAATCTTTTGTATTGTATCTTCTGTTTTATCAAAGCTTCTAGCCTGTAAAAACCATATCCACAAAGGTAGGTCTAACCTCATTTAGCCCTGTCCATAAATTTTCTTTCTCACTCTTACCTTTAATGTATTATTTGTTTATTTTACCAGCTTCGCCCCCTGTTTTTCTTCGGCCTGATCACCCTGGTGTTTCTCTTTGCCTACGGAGTGCCCTCTCAGGCGTTGATGTACGAAAAAAGACGGCCGTATTGGGGAGTGCTGTACGACATTGTTTACGTACCGTACTGGCAAATCTACGGGGAGTTACAGCTGGAAAACATAGAGAGTAAGACAATCTGGTGTTATATTACACCGCATGCTATGAACAAAAATGCACACGTCGAAAAATAAATTGAGTGAGTGAGTGCTTAGCGTTTAACGTGGCCAAAAGATAAAGTGAGTGAGTGCTTAGGGTTTAACGTCGCCGACAAATAGAATGCGTGAGTGAGTGCTTAGGGTTTAACGTCGCAGAAAAATAGAATGTCATGCTAATATAACTTCGAAATTCTTTCCTTTTTTTTGTTCCATATATATGCTCTCCTGATATGTAACATGGATATATATAGGCCTGTGCGTGTGGAGACATGGTTTTTGGAAAACCTGGGTTAAATCCGAACGTGAAAATTTATGATTCCCCGTCTCTCACTCTTTTGAGACCTTGGAAATAACAAGTGCTTCGTTGTTTTCCCCTACTCTGATCTGCATATCTGTACGTCACACGTAATAAAGTGCGTCATTAACTTTCCAAAATGCAATGCAGTTTACCCCGAGCACTGACGATTTCTCCACACATAAAATTAACCGTCAGCGTATATGTGTAAAATCATTTTGTCTGGCGTTAAACAACAATCAAATAAGAAAATCTGTACTAAACTTCGCAATCCTCGCAGCTTTTTCAGAGCTGATCAGGCCAGTGTTTCAATGTAGTGTGTTGTCGACGATCAGTAGTGTCTCAGTGGTCAAATGGCCAAAATTGTGTGACAGTGTATTCTTGTGTTGTTGCCGATGATCAGAAGTGTCTCAGTGCTCAAACAGCCAAAACTGTGTGACAATGTATTGTTGTGTTATTGCCGACGATAGTAGTGACTCAGAGCGGAAATGGCCAAAACTGTGTTACAAGTTTCAATGTATTGTTATATTCTTGCTGACAGTCAGTAATGTCCCAGTGCTCAAATGGTCAAAACTCTGTTAAAATGTATTTTTGTGTTATTACAATGCTATTACAATGAACCCTTGTGTTATATTGTTTTGTTATATTATTTCAGCAGCTGATGAAGACTGTCTCAGCGCACAACGCGCCCATAACATTTCGGACCCGTCCTCCTGTCGTCAGTTCTCCAGAATGGTGCCTTTGATGTTGGCAATCTACTTATTCTTCGCTAACGTTCTTCTTCTCAACCTTATCATCGCCATCTTCACGTAAGCCCACTTTTACTGACAGAATTATTTGTACTTCCGAGTTTTGGCCAAGGATTTGTGTCTGAGTGAGCAGTGGGCTGTATCGTTGAGTTATCTTCCCTGAGACAACATCTAGATGGTGCTTTGCGTATCTTTGGCCAAGACACAGTGTTGTTCCTCACTGCAGAGTCGGGTAGTCGTCGCTGTTATATTTTTTCAAAGGTTTTTAAAGTCTAATTGTTATTATCCAAGAAAATGAAGCATGACTTTTCATTAGTTTGTTTTGTCATTCGTATGCGTACTGTAATTTTTCAACCTTTGCGCATGTTTGCAAGGTGTTAATTCAAGCATATCGTTAAGACATTACTCCATCTTGATTGAAAAAAAGTTATACTTTTATGAAACCCTGAAAGTGACCAACACAACTTATGTGCATTAATTACAGTGAAAGTTGCTCTTTCATATGCACAAAGGTTGAGGGTATATCATATAATAAAAATATCTCCATTTTGGCTTGTAGGAAAATATTTGAAACAGTGGAAAGTAACAGCATAATAATCTGGAAGTATCAGATGTATTTTTTCATCAAGGAATACCGAGTGAAGTCCATTCTACCCACACCAATCAGCTTACTAGAGGATACATTCCGCATCGCTAAACATTTATTCCATTGCTGCTGCCGGATGTGCATCACACAGCCCAAGGGTAAGCATTCAAAAGGGCGCATGGATTTTTGTTTTTATGGGGTGCGGCCGCGAAGAAGAGACGGAGCCAATGTTGCTTTCTGTAATATTCCGTTCAGTTCAAGTAGGAGTCGCCAGACAACGTGATTTTTCTCAGTCGCCAGACTGAACCCTGGGCCCAGTTACTTCAAAGTGAGCAGCTAAGCTATTAGCTGTGATTTGGAGATTGGCCATTGGTTTTGTATTAGAACATGACAGGTATTAAGATTCAAACCTGGCTTAAGCTTTGATTCACGTTTGAACAACTGACCTCTGATCTACAGCTGTAACCCTGATATATTTATTTAATTATTTATTTGATTGGTGTTTTACGCCGTACTCAAGAATATTTCACTTATACGACAGCGGCCAGCATTATGGTGGGAGGAAACCGGGCAGTGCCCGGGTGAAACCCACGACCATCCGCAGGTTGCTGAGAGACCTTCCCACTTACGGCCGGAGAGGAAGCCAGCATGAGCTGGACTTGAACTCACAGCGACCTCATTGGTGAGATTACGCTGTACCCAGGAATATTTCACCTATACGACGGCGTCTAGCAATTGTGGAGGGACATAAGCGGGCAGGGCCAGGCGAATATCCACGACCATTCGCAGGTTGCTAATCCTAATTGACGGAAATTGACAAAAGGCCAGGTTTCTCAGGTTACTTGCAACCATTTGCCAGCTATCACACTGTCGCCGTTGCTCAGGCTGTACTCTCCATACCGTAGTGTTAAGGTGAACATTGTAATAGGAAACTTTTCCCGCCTAATTCGGGCCTAAGTCATGTAATATGTTGTTCATTCCTTCCTTGACCACTTGGCTTGAGAGACCCGGGGATCAAACCCGGGTCGGATCATACCAAAATATGTGTTGCTGCCTTGCTTGGTGATCAGCACTGAGAGGTTAGAGCAAGGAAACTGGACTGGTTGGCCCGGTGTCAGTATTATGTGACAGGGTAACCGTGTCATGTCTGCTATATTCGGCATTATTCTTCAGTGGCGGCAGCCCCTTGGGGGCATGAAGACTCCCTGCCACAATACGTACACACACACCCTATGACTCCGTGTCGTCATATAACTGAAAAATTGTGAAGTACGACCTTAAACTCCAGGCATACATACATACACACATATATACATACATACATACATACATACATACATACATACATACATACCTGCCTACCTACCTACCTACCTACCTACCTACATTCCTACCGTTACGGTGCCGATTTCTTGGCTAACTGATAGCTTGTAGTACTCATGTATTACAAGAGAGCAGTGGACGAAACAGCTTAAACCTGAAAATAGGTATCCCGAGTAACCATTTATTTATAATAAATTAACTTGGACTCTGGTTGGGCTTTTTGATCCGTAAGTTGGAACCGACGATGAATATAATTTCGTGTCTACTTTTTGTATCACGAAAAGCAAACTAGTTAGTTGGGATCCTCTTCTGATTGTAATCCATTGTATGACGTTAACAAATTTTCCTGTCTGATGTTACTTTCACATTTGATCTCATTATTTTTATTTTAATTAATTTGCTTTCTTTGATGTTTTTTTTTTATACCTGATGCTATACTTAAAATTATATAAAATATTTCATATATGATAATGCATTATATTAAAATATTACATTGTATTAGAGTGAAAAATATCGGCCGCCCAAATATCGGTGGGCCTTACCACCCAATTGATGGTTTCCACTTTGGTTACTTTCAATTTTTTTCCATCTTCTCGCCTTGGAGTTTTTCGCACGAATTCATTGCGAAAAAACTCGAGTTCATTCTCGTCAGTTTGCATCTATGAACGTTGAATTTTCCTCGTAAATAGACCTGTATTTCGCCAGTGCTGGATCACAATTGTGCCTTTTCTTCAGATTGAGCGAGAATTGAATGTGTCTTTTTTTGTTGTTGGCAGAACTCCGTACTGAGGAAGAGATGCATTTACGATGGGTAGAGCGTCAGGTGACCGACCGGTATATACGGAAAGCGAAGGAACTGGAAGACCTGGCGAAAAATAAACATCTGTATGCTATCCAGAAAAGGTAACGTTTTTAAGGGAGAGTTTAATTATGGAAAGGGATGTATCCTGGATACATTTGTTCGTGTACATGTACGATTCTAGTTGTTTCACAAAATAAAAACCCCATTCTACTGTGCTTGTAATGTGTCTAAAACTTCACCAGGTGTTAGCACAGAATTTCAGGCTGCCATTATAACAGTCCCTTAACATTATGGGTATCTCTTCTACAGGATTCTGTGCTACCATTCTAGTTGTTTCTGCGTAAAACCACAGCCAATAGATGTTAGGCCGATGTTAACATCAGGAAAAAACAGGAAAATTATATCGTCTTAATTTCACCCAACTTTAAACGTGACATTTACAGTAAACCATCTCTGGGGGCAATCCAAAACATCAAAGGCTGTGCGAGGTTTTCTCCCCTTGAAAGTTCACGTTGCTTTCTTTCTTTCGGGATGCAGATGGTGAAAATGTCAGAAGGGTGTAGTGTCTTGTAGAGACTGTAGAGGGCGCTGCACGTAGCTTTCGTCACATACACGCCCTTGTCATAAAGAATCCTGCACATGATACAGGCTTGATACTTTCCACTTCTCTTTACTTTTAACATCTGTATGATAAAATGTATACCTTCCTAAAATACGTTCTTTGTTACATTGTAGTATTGATAGTCTTCGTTCCAACTTGATCGGTGACCTCGGTATACTGGGAAGGATGCCAAAAGTAGGAGTGGCGGGAGTCATGGTAACGGCGATCATTGATTGACATATAGACATTTACACATTTTGAGACTTTGTCTTTCGCTAATACTGCTGAGATTTGCAAAATTTTAATTTCTAAAGCCGAAAAATAAGCTTTATGATCGTATTTCTATTTTTGACTTAATTCAGAAATGGCTTTGTGGAAATTGCCCAAGCTTTGGTTGAGTGGTTAGAGTTGCTTGCCGTTCACTGGGTAGAACGCAAGAACTGTGAGTTCAAACCCTGCCACTAACAGAGGATTTGTAGATTCCCTAGCTTTCACTGTGTGGGAGGCCTTAGTAACAATAAACGATCGAGGACGCTCGTGTGGCTGTTTGCGCAGCCTAAATAATGTTCGTTGAAGGCCATTTGGCTTCCACCCACGTCTGGGACCAGGTTGCTTGCCAAAGTTTACCCAAGGCAATCCAGCTTCCTCCTTCAATTTTGAGACATATCTGGATATCACAAGTGAAACGAGGGAAAGTTCCTCAGTTACTTGCCAAAGGCCACCATTTTACCCCAGGCAATCCAGCTTCCTCCATGAATTTATTTATTTATTTGATTGGTGTTTTACGCCGTACTCAAGGATATTTCACTTATACGACGGCGGCCAGCATTATGGTGGGAGGAAACCGGGCAGAGCCCGGGGGAAACCCACGACCATCCTCAGGTTGCTGACAGACTTTCCCACTTACGGCCGGAGAGGAAGCCAGCATGAGCTGGACTTGAACTCACAGCGACCGCATTGGTGAGAGGCTTCTGGGTCATTACGCAGCGCTAGCGCGCTAACCGACTGCTTCCTCCATTTTAGCACCATTTTATAAGTAGTGAATTCATTTGATTGGTGCTTTGCGCCTTACTCAGGAATGTTTCATTTACACGAAGGCGACTTTCAATATAGTGGAAGGAAATCAGGCAGAGCCCGGGGGAACCCATGGTAATGTGTCATTACAACAGTCTGCTGAAAGTCGGCTGAGATAAAAAATAAAAACCCCATTCTACTGTGCTTGTAATGTGTCTAAAACTTCACCAGTTGTTAGCAGAGAATTTCAGGCTGCCATTATAACAGTCCCTTAACATTATGGGTATCTCTTCTACAGGATTCGGTCCAGCCTACTCCCAAAATGGCCCGAGCCAGTGATAGGTGGGGTAGCTTACTGCACAACCACTACACGCTGACTAAAGCCAAGCAGTTGCTGGCCGTGGAGTACAGGCCTGATGGCGGCCGGATGTCGGCTCAGGACAGAGACGAGAACTCTGACGACAAGGACACTGTGGATGGCTTGGCATACAGTGACGCGGAGTTTGAATCGGACAGCTGTTGATTCAGAGAGTTGTTGTGGTTGATTCAAACGGTTGTCGCTGTTGATTCGGACAGTAGTTGTTGATTCGGACAGTAGCTGAATCAGACAGTTGTAGAATCTGATTGCTGTTGTTAGGTACAATTAATGAACCAGACAGTGATGGAATTGATCAGATATCAAATGGAAGAGTTCTTGTTGTTGATTAAGACGGTGGTTGTTGAATCCGACAGTTCTTCAGTCGAAGAGTTCTTGAATCAGAAGATTTTTAAATCTGGTAGTTGTTGAAAGAGACAGTTGTTAAGTGAATGGGATACTTGAACGCGCTTCTTGTTCAGTTAGGCAATTGAATGGCGTTTAATAGGAAACTTGTTGTTGAACAGGACACTTGTTATTGAATAGGACATTTGTTGTTGAATATGACACTTGTTGTTGAATCGGGCACTTGTTGAATTGGACAGTTGTTGCTGGATTAGACATTTGTCGAATAGGACAGATTGAAGTCGTTGAAGTGGACAGTCTTTGATGAACTGGGCAGTTGTTGAATGGGAGATTTGCATAATAGGCACTTCTTGAATCGTGATACAATATTACACTCTTCCAATGGGCTTAAAAACGGCCCAAAACGACTCGGCACTAACTGTGAGCTATTTTGCTCCTTTCAGTAGAAGACATAGCTTCTGTAACGCTTTGCTCATATTGAAAGCAAAGAGGTAGATCATGAACAGTGCAGCCTAACAGCAGAGAATAACCACACTGCTTAGAGATGACTTAGAGGTGTATAGTCTGGAGACGGTGCCCATGAGTCCATGGAGGGATCGGCCAATCATCTGGCATCAGATCCCTTCTTATTTTCCATAAGCTATAGTGTTAACGTTTAGTGCTGTAACTCAGCCCTAAACATTCCGTAACCAGTAAGCATTGGCGTCTACCTTTCCCAGCGTGAGAGAAAGCAGCCACAAAAATTTGACACAGGTTGACTGTCAAGACCTGCTTCTTTCTGTGCCAGCAGCTATCAGTGCCTGCCAAGGCCAGGGGGTGCGTCACTCACAGCCTCGTGCCAGTCGTGTTTATGTACTCATTTAAAGCCTACTCGTGTGATATTTTACATATTTGAAGTGATGCTTAATGATGAAAATAGTATTTTTAAAAATTTTGTTACATTAGGCTATCGTTTACACATTACGCCTCAATATTTAATACAGCGACCTGCGGATGGTCGTGGGTTTCCCCCTGGGCTCTGTCCGGTTTCCTCCCACTATAATGCTGGCCGCCGTCGTATAAAGTGGAATATTCTTGAGTAGGGCGTAAAACACCAATCAAATCAAAATCAATGTTTAGTGTATCCAGTGTTCATTGTGTATAAAGTGTTAGTTGATGTCCATCGGTGAAATCGCCTTTCATTTCACATTGTATAGTTGTATGATTGCTAGCATAAATATGATGCCACTTTAAGGAAAGGGCCTTATTACTTGTTTTGGCCTTTTCCAGCGCCAAAAGGTCAGTTCATGTTTACCAGACACAACTAGTTAGCTGCCTTGTCGCCAAAAAGTTCATCTATTGCTGTTTTAGACGAAGTGAAGTGACGTAAATATATAGCTGAGACTGTGCAAGGCGCGAATTTGGATCATGCAAGGTGCGAGTTTGGATCTAGAACGTTTTGTTCTAGGTTTTGTTAAATGTATGAGTTTTCTCATTACTCACACCTGACAATACCATAAAGCAGAATTGTTGGCCATAAGAAAACGTGTCACATATTGTAGGATACGATTTCATAAAGTACATGAAACTCTATCGTAAGTCACAAAGATCTATCATAAATCACTATGCACTCTTAAATGACGTCATAAGGGAATCTAACCATAACTCAAAATGGGCATCATAAATCATGTAACACAAGGAAATCTGAACATATGTCACATGAAGCTTGTATCATAAATCCACAAGTGACTATCATAAATCACAAGGAACTCTTATCATAAATCACAAGTGACTCTATCATAAATCACAAGGAACTCTTATCATAAATCATAAGTGACTTATGAATCACAAAAGACTTTGATCATAAATCACAAGTGACATAAATCACAAAGAACTTTGATCATAAAACCCAGGTGACATCATAAATCACAAGGGACTTGATCATAAATCACAAGGGACTTTGAACATAAATCACAAGGGATTCTTATCACGTATAAATACCACAAGGACTTGAATCACAAGAAATTCAGATGGTGGATCCCAAGAAACTTCTATTACCGATTAATTCATTCACAGCCTTGCTTTACAGCTCTTTACATGTACCTTTAAAGTAAAAATACATGAAAAAAATCATTATTTTTCTGTTGAAGCTATCATATTATTATTGAAGAGATATGGCAGTACACTATAATTGTCATCGTAGCGGTACCGTGATATATGTACTACGAAGCACAATGAATATAGTGATACCAAACTGAACGTCTCTGAACACAAAGTAACTTTACATTTGGAACGTTATAAAACTTTCCTGAAATTATATATTGAAGTTTGTTTGGTACGAAATATCACCAAACTTAATATCTTCCTTTGCTCTTCTTTACTTTTTAATTATGATTTTTATACTTTTTGTACTAAACTTGTATTTTGTTTTCTCTATCAGATTTTGAGGTCAGTTTGACAAATATAGTTTTCCAGACAACGGTAAGTGATTGACACCCTGATAAAATAATCAAATCATACGGCCAGGACTAATAAGAATCCTTGCATTAATGTTTAGTGCCTAGAGAGATCCTAAAGATTGATTATATATAACGTTTAACTGTATAGCGTTTTTTTAGCATGTTGTTTTTACATGATACATGATTCCATATATATTTTTGTATCGCTGTCTGCGTTTTACCTTGACATTCATCATTCATGAAATGATGCTCAGAGGGTGCCGAGAGTGGTTGCCCTTGTCTTGCATGCCGTTTTTATAGCTGTTTTATTGAACACTGTTTTTACTGGCTTCAGATACAGTGTTTTATTGACTTATGTATAATATACTTGGGATTTGCAGTACAGTGGCTTTGTTGATTTGCGGTACAATGATTGTGGTACAGAGTATTTGCTCATTTGTGGTATATTTTTGGACACTGACAGTATTGTTTTATGTAACACGATTAAACCAACATGCTGTCAAGGTTTATGATGTCATTGTTACGGAAGTGTAGCGTAAAAAGGACAGGCCTAACAATTTGTTTAGGCTTGTCAAAAAATAATCGGGATTATGTCTAACTGGAGATATCCAAGGCAAGGATTACTGCTTTTGCTTATTGTTTTTGAGATTATATTCCCGGTGTATCCCTCTAAATCTCTAGTTAACTGCTGACTCATTCATATTGTTTATAAATACGATAGGAAAAAATCTTTTAAAGAAATTCCTGCCTCATTCTGCCAAGTACATATGCAAATAAATTGTCTCTGTTTTGTTCGAACTATCGCAGTTATATTTTATTGGATTAGTACAAATAAGATGGGGTGCATGGAAGACACCTTCAGAATGTCAATGTTTGTTGGAGGGGGGGGGGGGGGCTTCGTGGCCGAGTGGCGTAGCACGCCAGCTCGGTGCAATGACTCGGAAGCCTCTCTCCAATTAGAACGTTGTCCAGCTCATCCTGACTTCCTCTACGGCTGCACGTGGTAAGGTCTGCAGCAACCTGCGGACGGTCGAGTGTTTCTCCCGGGCTGTGCCGAGTTTCCTCCCGCCATAATGCTGGCCGCCGTCGAATAAATGAAATATTCTTGAGTGCGGCGTAAAACACGTGAATTAAATTAATAAATAAATAAATAAACGGTTCTTTTTCACTTCGCCGACGACGATCCCTTGACAGCGATCAATACTACAAATAGTTACAGCTTTGTCTTAAGTTGGTCGTCCACTGAAATCTCTCAGCATATTTATGTTTTCGTCGTATATGTTGTTGAACATCGGTGTGGTGTGATCATTTGAGTCGAACACTCTGATTTATCACATGAGGTGAAGGCACTTCGCTTTGGCACTTCACTGGTCGAAATGGGTTGTATATATTTGAACTGAAGTCCGTGCTCTCTTTATTCCGGAGTTTCAGGTTTCTCGACGTTATGGCATCGTGGTGACGTTCCTTGAGCTATGTACAATAATAATTATTATTATCGATGACTCATTTCCAGAAATATTATATTTTAGAGGACTTGCAATGAAAGTCAGGATATTAGACATGTTTTGTGGATAATTTTCGTTATAGTATATATCTGTCTATGTTTAACTTCATCAACTTTCCTCCACACATAAAACTGCTGGGTTGTCATGGTATTAACATGAAAAACGACTTTCACTTGCGTGTCATCTAGCATACACATATAAGAGGTTAAGTTGTAGTTGGCAATGCTCATCATACTGTGACAATAAGGGAGCTTGTCTGCTTTGTGCTATGGAGGCTTGTTGATAAAGGCATGGTGCAGCTGACCAATATAAGACTGGACCGGAAACGATGTTAAAAGTATCATGCAACTCCAAACATTTCAAGGCAACCCGCAAAGAATGGTAGCTAAAAATGAACACAATGTAAGTAGCTTTGTTTGAGAGCTCAATGAAAGAAAAAAAGAAGGCAACTCCTTTATTATCAGTAATTTCGAGTTCTTTATTCGCTTCAGAGAATAGTCCAATTCTTAGTACTGTACATTTTCTTATTCGTCTAGTATGTACATAATTACACTGTGATCACATATACATATACTTAGACAATTTTCCACATTAAAAAAAGTCAAGAAAACTGACAAGGAAGCAAAACACTCACCATATAAATTTGCAGTTAAAGGAAGAATAAAATTTATAACTGGTTGGATTGGATGAATTGATACCAGCGGAACAAAACCCCACAGATCTTAAAACGAATAATAAAAGAAGACTTTAAGTTAAGGTATCTATTCACACTGGTCACCAGACTGGTCACTAACTACGTCTTTCATATCGAACACCAAAACCGAAGCATAGTGAAACCTTAACGATAATAGGTTAATATAAAGGAACCACCGATATGAAACAGGTTAATAGGATGACAAACTGGGCACCCTTGCTTCAGAGTCTAAGTTTTGGCCGGTAAATTTGACGTGGTGAATTTGTTGGCAATTTGTGGTAAATCGAGATGAAACAGGCGTCGTTGTGACAGAATCTTCAAATATCGGTTAAAATCAGCAAGCATACATTTACGCAAATGAGGCATTAGATGCACGAATGGAAATGTCGATGCTCACGTGCTTAAGTGGGTGCACTGAGAGTAGTAACTTTTTTTAGGGGTCGTTAACATCACAATATACAACGACATGAATTTACGCATTTCACTCATTATAGCTATAGACACGTTTGGTTTGGCCTGTAACAAGATTGGGGTCATCATACATGAAAGAACAAAATTTGCCAAACATTTTATTTAAAAAAAAATAAAAATAAAAAAAAATAAATAAAAACAGAAATGGCAATTCAAAACTTGACAACATTTTTATCACCAAACACAATGTGTTACCGTATATAATAGACTATCCCGAATATAAAGAAAATATGATTCCAGACACAACCAAAGCAATAAAGACGGCAAGATCACGAATTTACGCATGGACACGATACTTGCAACTAACACAATCAGTTTACATTTAGATATGTCCGAATGACTTTTGAAAGCCTGAATTAACAGGCAAGAATGGCCTTAAGTGTAGATAATATCTAACATATTGTTTTTACGTGTTGCGTACGGATTAGGAAGCAAAGAATTTGGGTAATGGTCTACGGCCGTGCAATGAGGTAATTAGCGAATGAAAGTATAGATGCGGACGAAAACAAGAATCGACTTTGAGTTAGACAAGAGTGTGTAATGTACGTGGAAGGAGTGCAAGACTGTAAGACAAGACAGAGGAAAGTGACGAATCTGGGTTAGGGAAAAGTGTGTAATTGACGTGGAACAAGGGTAAAACTGTGGTCGAAAAGACAGTCAAGAGACGAATTTGGGATAGGGAGGAGTTTGCAATGGACGTGGAGGGAAGACGAAACTTTAAACTTGGGCTAAAGCTAAAGACGAATACCAACAAAGGAAAGGCAATCTGCATAGATAACCGGTATGTGTATGGGAATATTTGATGATATCTTGCATGAAGTTTGGAGAAGCCCTGTCTAGTGGAATCTTAATGGTAGGATATTATATTACTTCAAAAGGAAGACTAGTTCCTGGAAAAGTCTACAACATGTGCGCACATGCCGCCCCAGATCCATTTTACATTCCCTGATATCGACTGCCCAACAGTTTCTCATTATGACCTGTTATAATGTAATGAAAGGAATACAGAATCGACGCTGATTGACTGGCAGTGGAGGTAGGATTTTCTGGGTTAAATCCCTCAGCACTGGTCAGGGTGGAAACCTAACATGATGCTCATCCTCCTTACTATGCCTTTATATTTTGTGCCAACCTGTACAACACACGACTTCAAGATTTACGACTTAAGACAATTTGATGCAATGCTGTCCTGGTTTTCCCCTGGCGGGCCTTTATAAAACAAACCTAGATGCATCCATTCAAACAGAGCATATACTATATAAGTACTCCTTTATGTACAAGGGCATGGATAAATAATACAGAAGTGACTAAATCAATTTACACCTTAAATATACATGCACATATTCATAAAACGCATCTACCGGACTTCTGTTAGTAGAATCTCCTGTTATAAAATATTAACTGACATGATGACAGTTATTAAAGGTAGCTTAAGGCGGACTTGACCGACTGATAAATCAGATTGCTTACCTGGCCTTTAAAGAAGCATTTTTGTTTGGGGAAAATTTTAATTTACATTTTCGAAATTTTAAGCACAAAGTTTGCACCCTGAGTTGTCAAACGTTTTTCACTGACCACAGGGTATATATACAGCAATACAACATTTGTCTGCTGGTGTCATATAACTTTTAATAATCATGGTATAATCGCTACAGGTACGTAATTAACACTGCAGTAATTCGATAATTACTGTAAATGACCCAAATTTTCCACCCAAAATATACATTTCTAGAGGCAAATAAATATCATATTACTTTTGAAGCTGAAAACTGTGGAATATCATCTTGCCTTCCTTTGTCGGAATCAGACAAAATGAGTAACTTTAAAATTGGAAATCGTCAATGTTTTCAACCAGTAAAGCACTTTTCTCTGTGGCACTTATGCATATCATTATTATGAAAATGATGCTAAAAATAATTTGACACAAGTATCATGGAACTGTGCAAATTGTTTCTCTATGCCCCACAGTTCGCTCTGAATGAGTCGAAATATTGGAGCAAAGGCGGTTGAAAAGGTGAAAAAATTAAGGTTATCATCCACGAAATTTTGGGTCAAATACTGTACAGTATATCAAGTGAGGTACAGGCACTACCACTAACTGGCATCACATGAACACGTGTATATTTCATTTGTCCAGTACCAATAAAATCAGTACAGTAACATGTAAACATGATATGGGTAAAATACGTGTATGTGTTCAAGTTTGTACGACTTGCATGTCAGATACACAGGTTGCAGAGTGTACATGTTGGATACACAAACACTGTGCATGTATAGCACAGTATGTAAAGTACACGTGCATTAGAACAAGATAAACACACAGTACACACATTGAACATATGCAAGTTACGCATACATACATACATTGAGCATGTGTAAAATACGTGTGTGTTAGACATACATGTACTGTGACTGCACATGTGCAGCAAATGAAAATAGGACGTGACATTTCATGTGACTGTAGTATTCGACAAATCACATCATCTGAGCGCGGCTTATGAAATAGACTTGTTCTATTTTAGATACGTCTGTCACATACGGTATCCACGTTAGGCACGCGCAAGACACGTGTGTCACAAAAATGTATCACCAACTTGATTTCTCACTGTTTGAAAAAACACTGTTCATTTCATGCATCAGATTATGAAAAATAATCTTAATATTTATCCTACATATAAATAGGAATATAATTTCCCCAAGTGCAAACAGAAAGCCGACTTTGAAGTTTCAATGGAGAGATCAGAATTTGACCACAAAAACAGCAGTACTTGGATCATCCAGATTCAACACGCTGTTGTATCGTTCACTTGTTACGTCCTACAAACCACCGAAAACGGGGATCAACTCCTTACGACCAGTTCAGTTGATCCGCTCATTAAGCTCTCGTGTATGTCACGCCCAATACGGTTGAATATATTTTGCCCTCGGCCACAATCATCCTTATAAGTAGAACTGATACTAACATTTACAGTGCAAAATGCCAGCAGTCAGTGAAGATGCTACCATGTCATGTACTTATCAATCAATCAAACCACCCTGTGAACACTAGTCATGATTAACATGAAGATAGAGCTATTCCCTTAAAAACTACACGTTTAATCAATTATTAGAATAGTAACAAGGAATGTGTTGTAAATACTTATCTAGAACACCTTCATTTCTATTTACAGGTGTACTGTTTCGATATCTAGTCACATGAGAACACATGTATATCAGAATGCTGGAAAATTACATGTACTAATATCATAATGGGTTTAACAGATGCAGTGATCTAAACTCTTCAATACCTTGACTGATTGATTGATTAGAAAAATATTTTACAGCAAAAATTTACCTAAATGTCTCATGATTTTTAGACACAAAATACAGATCTATAAAACCAAAATCACTAGATATAACTATGTATTACAAATACGTGTACGCCCCATCCATTAAATCTATTATCAATCTCCAACGTAAAATTCAATTAAAACATTCACTTCAACCACTTGTATGTACACTAAATACTGTATTTCACCTAATGTTTAATATTTTTCAAGTAGCACATTTCGCTTGATTCTTGATTGATTTATCCACCTTAGTTAAAGGGCCACTCAAGTGTTTTGTTCTTAGTGACGTCTGATTACTTTTCTATTAGAAAACTTAAAACATTTTATCATGAAAAGAACCATTTGAAGGCCTTTATGTACTCCCAGCATTGTATTTCTCCTGCCAAAAACCTTTAGATGAAATACAGTAGACCTAACTTAAAGTTTTGTCCCTGAAAATGTCATTTTTAGAGGCACATAAATGTCATGAAATACCTGTCTTACTTTTGGTGCCGATACCTGCAATTCTCCACAAGGATATCACCATACCTTCCACATAAGCTTCAAAACACCTTAATTAAGATCACAATGAACTGTAAGAATCAGGCAAAATATGAAACATAGTCAAGAGCAAAATATGAAGTAATCATAAAGGCAAGTCTACTTCCCTTTTCTTGTACCTCATTATTCATGTTGCTTGAGTTTTTCCCCAAAATTTAAAACCAGCACCATTCATCAAAAAGTGAGATTGATCTTCAATAATCCAATGTAAAACTCTCTAAATCCCTAATCACCGTATCAAAACTTGAATAAAGTCCAGACAGTTTCCACTTTCCATGGTTTGAACTGCTGTGTGGACAACAATTTACATATATATCAGCATAATTTTCAGAAATTTGTACATCTTTTGTTAAATTCATGCCCATTGCTGATGGTTACCAAAGTTACCATAGCCCATATTAAAGTGAATTTATAACTATCATAGCAAAACCTGCTAAAGACATTAAGTTGCCAAGGTCATTACAATCAACTTAAATAGCTGATAATAACCTTGTGAAACTATGCTTACATTCCTAACCATCATCATATGGAGAGGCTTTTAATACACTGAAATTAAAAATATGAAGTAGCATTATTGCCATCAGAAAATAAAAATGACCATAAAAGCTGGATGAAAATCCATCACTCATGCTTGACTGACAGCCGGCAGATCAACCCCTCCAGATAGCCCACTATTAACCCCTCCCACACTAACCTCCATAAAACTGTATAATTTACACACAGATCAAGAGGAGTCACCTTCCTTGTTTGGCGAAGAAGTCCTTTGTGCTTTGGCATCAACATCACTACTACTGGCACCTGTCCTTTGAGCAAAGTCAGAGTTTTGGTTCTCTGACTTGGAGTCAGAGCTTTGGCCATCTGACTTTACAGAGTCAGACCTTTGGCCATCTGGCTTTATAGAGTCAGATCTTTGGCCATCGATATGTGACTTTAAAGAGTGAGATCTCTGGCCATCTGATTTTATGGAGTCAGGTCTTTGACCATCTGACTTTGAGTCAGCGGTCTGAGCATGGGTATCGTCAGGTATGTACAAGACACCGTCCTTTCCCAATATTGCACCAACCCCTCCTTCCTCGCCACGGGGCACGGTTTTGAGGTATTTATTTTTCTCATGGCGCTCTGCCACATGGTCATGGTGATTGGGATCGGCTTGGGACGCGAGGTCCAGTCCCAACTCCTCGGCCATTTTCTGCTCCTCGTGTTGCTCCTCTGGGGAAAGTTCTCTGATTCCACCCCGTTTGGACTCTGACTGGAACTCACTGTCCATCTCATTCCTCTCCCCAGGAGGAAGGATTTCCAGCTCCTTTGCCAGCTGCTGGAATAAGATCCTGGCTTCATTGTCTACATTGTTCAGGTTAAAGTAGGCTGCCTCAAGCAGTCTGGCAAGGGCCAGCAGATAGTCCGCTTGCCCTTCAAGGTGGCTAAAATTCGTCCTTTCCTGAAGAACACGGACTAGTTCCACATACAACTGATTCAGCAAAGGCTTCCCTTTCAGATTGCTGTCTTTCATCAACTGATCGAACTTAAATGACAGCTGCTTGCTGCCATCCTCATTGCTGACTAGTTTGATGACGTCATCATCCAAATTTCCCTTGGCCGATCCCTTGTTGCCACGGGTGATAACCTTGACCTCCATGTGAAGGTCGTTGGAGCCAACCTTCATCTTGTATTTGCCTGAGGTCGTCTGTGAGCTGGCCTCATCAGGACCTGCTCCAGGTTTGATCTCAACCCACTCGCTGTCTGTGAGCTCTTCTGCATTGCCTGCTTGGCTCGGCGTTCCTTCACGCTTTCCTTCAGGCCCGGCTGGGTGTCCTGGAGGTGCCTTACCATCGACATGAATTTCCTCACTGGGAGCTTCTTCACCATCAGCTAAAAAAAACAATATATATCTGTAATAATAACACAAAATTTTAAAAAACTGATGTTTGTTCAAGGTCACTTGTGGACGTCCTCCTCTGTGAGGTAACAAAGACTTCATCATATCTCCCTTAGTAATGTCCTCCACACTGAGGTAACGCAGACTTCATCATATCTCCCTTAGCAACATCCTCCTCTGTGAGGTAACAAAGACTTATCTCCCTTAGCATGCTCAGGTTGTATCATACTTTAGAATACATGAAAATACATTAGATATTTTTTATTCACTAATTTGCAGCTTAGGATCTTTCAGAACGTATAAGCAGTCAGGCACAGGTTTACAGTCCATGACTACTTTACTTTTTGGTACAGACTTATAGTCCAGGACTACTTTACTTTTTGGTACAGACTTATAGTCCAGGACTACTTTACTTTTTGGTACAGACTTATAGTCCAGGACTACTTTACTTTTTGGTACAGACTTACAGTCCAGGACTACTTTACCTTGTGGCACAAGCTTATAGTCCAGGACTACTTTACTTTTTGGTACAGGTTTACAGTCCATGACTACTTTACTTTTTGGTACAGACTTATAGTCCAGGACTACTTTACTTTTTGGTACAGACTTATAGTCCAGGACTACTTTACTTTTTGGTACAGACTTATAGTCCAGGACTACTTTACTTTTTGGTACAGACTTACAGTCCAGGACTACTTTACCTTGTGGCACAAGCTTATAGTCCAGGACTACTTTACTTTTTGGTACAGACTTACAGTCCAGGACTACTTTACTTTTTGGCACAAGCTTATAGTCCAGGACTACTTTACTTTTTGGTACAGACTTATAGTCCATGACTACTTTACCTTGTGGCACAAGCTTATAGTCCAGGACTACTTTACTTTTTGGTACAGACTTATAGTCCAGGACTACTTTACTTTTTGGCACAAGCTTATAGTCCAGGACTACTTTGCTTTTTGCACAGGCTTCTAGTCCAGAACTACTTTACTTTTTGGCACAGGCTTACAGTCCAGGACTACTTTACTTTTTGCACAGGCTTCTAGTCCAGAACTACTTTACCTTTTGGCACAGGCTTACAGTCCATGACTACTTTACCTTGTGGCACAAGCTTATAGTCCAGGACTACTTTACTTTTTGGTACAGACTTATAGTCCAGGACTACTTTACTTTTTGGCACAAGCTTATAGTCCAGGACTACTTTACCTTGTGGCACAGGCTTATAGTCCAGGACTATTTTACCTTCTGGCACAGCCTTATAGTCCAGGACTACTTTACTTTTTGCACAGGCTTATCGTCCAGGACTACTTTACCTTTTTGCACAGGCTTATAGTCCAGGACTACTTTACCTTCTGGCACAGCCTTATAGTCCAGGACTACTTTACTTTTTGCACAGGCTTATAGTCCAGGACTACTTTACCTTTTAGCACAGGCTTACAGTCCAGGACTACTTTACCTTTTGGCACAGGCTTATAGTCCAGGACTACTTTACCTTTTGGCACAGGTTTATAGTCCAGGACTACTTTACCTTCTGGCACAGCCTTATAGTCCAGGACTACTTTACTTTTTGCACAGGCTTATAGTCCAGGACTACTTTACTTTTTGGCACAGGCTTATAGTCCAGGTCTACTTTACCTTTTGGCACAGGTTTACAGTCCAGGACTACTTTACTTTTTGGTACAGGTTTATAGTCCAGGACTACTTTACCTTTTGGCACAGCCTTATAGTCAAGGACTACATTAACTTTTAGTGTAGGTTTATAAGTCGGGAATACTTTACCTTTTGGTACAACAGTATCGTTCGGGACTACTTTATATAGGCTGATTATAAGTCAGGACTATTTACCTTTTGGTATTGGCTTATACGTCAGGATAACCTCCATTTCAGGGTGAGCTTGTAAGGCCTCCAGTAATTCTGTGCCATCCTTGTGGAACAGGAACACCATGGGTATCTGGACGTCTTGTTTGCCGTCACCCGACATAGCAAACAGAGGGGATGTCTCACTGCTGGAGCCAGCATTATGATCTGTGAAACAACAATTCAGGACATATCATGCTTTTTCTTAGACAGAATGAAGAGGGCTTTATGTCATTTTGGCAATGTGAAAATGGGAACATCCAAGATCACAGAAATACAAATGGACAAATTTTTAAAACCAGTTAAAACTTGAAATTCAAAACCAAATTCATAATTTTAAAATATAGAATCTACCATGTATGAATGAATGGTCAACATCTCATCTACACCATGAAGGAAAAAAATCAAAGCCAGAACCAATAACGACAAAAGTAATGACTGATAATCACCTTTTACGAAACAACCTCACCTAAACTGCTGAAGTCCTATTGTTTTCATCCCAGAAAACCCACGGAGGAATTTCTCTTGGATATATACAGATATTGGAGTAAACAAAAGCTCAAAATATCTATACCGCAGTAAATTTCTCCTCACCCCTCATTTTTCTAATTGTATGTACAAAAAAAAAATAAATAAATAAATAAAAAACCATAAAACCACTTTCTGCGTAGTTTTCAATTCTCTTTCTTTTGATGTCTACTTCATTTATACATTTCCTTTTTCTTTTTTTTGACACCTGGGAACACATGTACTAGCTTTCTCTTTTTTTATACAAGCAAAGAGATGCAGGATAAACTTACCTATTACAATGCCTCCAATGGCTCCTGCCTTTATGATATTTCTAGCCTATAAAACAATATCAGACATGGTATATGAATTGTCCATGTGTATATATATACAGCTCTGACAAACCTGAGACTGGCGGACGGGGACAGGATAAAGGATATGAGGGGGGCGGGGTTAAAGTCACTGCTTATTACCTGGAGTTTCCAGATGAAGGCAGAATATTGTCAGCACTCAGTTTCCAGGCATTTGACAGAGATGCATAAATGTACATGTAAATACATCACTTATTAGCCATGTTAGTATAAAAAGAGAACAATTTACTTTCATGTAAGTCATGTGAAACTGAAAAGTCTGTTGAAGCTAGCATACGCAGTCATACCGATCATGCCGCAGCCTAAGCCGATCGCTGATTTGTGCGTGATTGCTATTATACCTTGAAGTACCTATTGGGCTGTTACACCCACGACTAGAAGTCACAGAGATGTTCATGAGATTAATGATGGTATGTGTCATTAGGCAGTGAAAATCAAAAGCGTTTAGCACAGATAAGATTTAAGATTCTGGAGTGGTGGACACCTATAGGCCTATATGATACCTACAGGCCTCTCTTTGTTCAGTATTAGTATAACTAGAGAGTTTATATTGGCTAGCTAACAGACTGTTTACAGGGATTTCAATGATAAACGATGATTGTACATGTCCAGTGCTGAAGCAAATAACACAGAAATGGGCAAGAAAAAAGGGCATGTAGATACTTTTATTTTGGGGCACACATGTATTGCTATAGTCTTGTCTCTATAGCAACAAACTAAGAAAAGTTACCCATGGGGTGAAAATCAGCACCCACCTTGTCAATGAACATGCAGTCTCCACGCTCCAGGATAGCAATTCGCCCATACAGGTCATCAGGGTTCTCCACAGGGCCACACCCCTTAAACGGCTTGGTAACACCAACTGATCCCATCAGCTGTACAAAGAAATTTGCCTGTATGTACCCTAATTCCTCGACCTTTTTGCTTATGAAAGAGCAACTTTCACCGACATTTTTAAATTGATTTTGGAGACAAAACTCCATTAAATGGGTTGGCCAATTTCAGGGCTTCACAAAAAGTGTAATTTCATCAGTCTACAAGCCTAATGCCTTCAGAACATGCTTGAATAAACACCTTGCAAACATGCGAAATGGTTGAAGAATTACAGTATGTATGCTTGGGGTTTAACATCTTACTTAACAATGTTTCAGTCATTAGGTGTGTGTACATATACTGTGTTATTTTGCGGCAGGGAGAGTCCTTGCCCCAAAAGTGATGCCGCCACTGAAACATCATGCCGCAGACACCAGACATGACACCAAACCCAGTCCCATTACACCGGCACCCATTTACAACCAGTCCTTGCTCTAACATATAAATGCTGAGCACCAAGCAAAGCAGCAGCAAGTACCATTATTAAAGTCTCTTATATGACCTGACCTAGGTTTGATCCCCATAGAAAAACACTGTATGTAAACCCGTAGGTAATACAGTCTGTGTATAGATTAACCTGAGGGGTAAAATACCTTTACGAAAAAAGAAACCCTTACAATACACTAAACCATCCAACGGCAACAAGAACAGCTATAAGATTTATTTACTTATTTGATTGGGGTTTTACGCCACACTCAAACATATTTCACTTATATGGTGAAGGCCAGTCTTATGATGGGAGGAAATCAAGAAGAAAGACCCTGAGGAAAGCTCATGACCATCCGCATTAAATTTTATCCCAATGTCTTTGTGTAAGTGTGGTAAAAACATGGTAACTCTGGCTCTACGCACTTAAGAGATAAAGTGTTCACCTGGACACGGATGGACGGACAGACAGACAGAGAGCTAGCTGTCTTAAGTGCTACTACAGTAACTCTGTGACAAATTCAGCAGAGGAGTTAAACCATCCTCTACACAAATTTCACACAGACCGTAACATACAAACAGTTAAGTAATATAGAGCATGAAATATGTTTTAATAGACCTTTTTTAAACATTCTGTAACAGGACGTCGGCAACATCACATTCCTTGTGTCACAATTCACACATGATAATGCTAGGATCTTTGTGGCGTTACCTTTGTGACGTTACCTTGTCCCCTAAACTTGAGTAATGATATCAGAACACACGCGTGTATTTATTTGCATTCATCATTGACGGCATATGCCGAGTCTGCACAAAATAAGAAGGTGGCGCATTAAATAATGGGTGTATCATCGGCTTGTGAATTGTAATGTGATAGAAATTCAATACCAAAGCATGTCCAGGGTGTTTGCTTCATTCACTGAGACCAGATGAATACGAATAACTGACAAACTAACCAGTAGTCTTGTTCATTATGACAAAACATTTGTTACAGACTGTAAACAACAGTCAAATTTTAATGCAAAATACCAGCCTAGTTGTTATCTCTTCCTTCAAACCTAGCCATATCTCTGCCCCCTACTCCCTTCCTGTGTTGCCTTACCGGTGGGGCGGTTTTTAGATCAACCCCAAACTGAGCGGGCCCCGCTGACAGCTGGAGGTGAGCAATCTCATCGGGGAACACCACCTGTATCAACAGGGGCTCATGTTGAGCTGTGAACAGAAAACGATGGTAATATCTCAACCATGGGATTCTTAAAGCCCAACTCAAACATATCCTAAACAATTTAAAATTTCGCCACAGAATTACATTTTTCTGAGGGAACTAAATGTTTCAAAATATTATTACAACCTCAGTCCCAACTGAAGTACCGTACAATCCATTTATTCAGTGAAGTGGCTATTACCCAAAATGACTTAAAAATTCTTCCACAATTATTAAACTTCCTCATTTTTTCTGACTCTGTGAGTTCTATTGATTTTAGGAAAGTGGTGTATGGTTTCTATGGAAGATAGGATGATTCCTACTGGAAAGAAGTAACTTTCAGCACCAACATATTAGGGAATTTATTTGCCTTCAAAAATGCACTTTGGTGGGCAAAATTTTAGGTCATTTACGGTAGTTTACAACCCTTCACAGAGCTAGACACAATTATTTTAAATATATACTGTATCAAAGATTTACTACTTGCACTACCAAACTGCTCAGACACGTGCTGCCCAAACAAGTGGTGTCCAAACAAGTGCTGCTCTATCAAGTCACATCCAAACCCTACACATGCCTTTTAAAAACTGGTCTACCCTAATTCTTCAAGCCTCTGCCACCAATATTTTGAAACATTCTGAGATAACTATGGGGTGTTGAGAAATCATCTGTACAGTTTGATGAAGCTTGCATCTTTAAAAAACAAATTATTTTAGCAGAATTTTCACAATAACCGTATGCATAAATGTCACTGAAGACAGGGCGATTAATACAGGTTGAAAAAGATTTATAGTAGGTGCGGCCTTGGGCCCAGTTTCACAGAGCATTCTTTGTTTACCATACATTTGTCACATAATATTTTGTATGTCGCTACTACCATACCATTGTCACATATGTGCAATTATCAGACATGTACGCTATCATTGTGAAACTGGGCCCTGAATCTTCACACTGCAAAACTACGTCTGAACTCAACAAGTGTATCAAGAGACTGACCCATTGCACATTTACAGAACTGCGGGACTATAAAATGGTTTGTAAAATTGCTCTGTGGCATGATATGTACTACATGTGCAGAATACGGTACCTTCATGCTGCTGGTGTTTGGACAGTTCAATCATTTCCTGCATGAACAACATGCCTTCCTCTGCATCCAGGGCTGTGGCTGCCTACAAACACAAGACATGGGCTTCGTGTTGTATGCTGTGCTCTCAAAAGATGCATTTACAACTGTGATATGTGCTAAGGAATCAATTTGAAACAAGTTAGAGAAGATCTATCCCAATCACCCAAGTATGGGAAAGTTATGCGTGGTATTTGAGCTTGATTAGGGGCACACCAAAAGTTTTGTTTTTATCAGAATCTGACAACACTTGATTGAAGCAGCTTTTCTCACAACCAAACACAATCAAGGGAATCTAAATAAGACAACTTGATCTAAGGTTCTGCAGAGTGAACCTGTGTACAAAATGTTATCAATAATGAATGATATCTGGAGCAGAACTGAAACTAAAGTGTGACGGGCAAACAACAGGACTGACCCAAGTCAATATTCTTTACTTTTTGCCAAAGCCTGAGACTTTTTTATTTCATTTATTTATTTGATTGGTGTTTTCTGTGGTACTCAAGAATATTTCACTTCTACGATGCCAGGCAGGATTATGGTGGGATTAAACTGGGCAGAGCTGGGGGGAATCCCATGACCATCAAGACCTTCCCAGGTATGACCACAGAAGAAGTCACCATGAGCTGGATTTGAACCCACAGTGACCATATTGTTGAGTAGCTCCTGGGTCATTGCGTCACACTGGTGTGCTAACCACCTCGGCCATGGAGGTCCCCTTCAGAGTTTAACGACCTCCTATAAGTGGCTTTCTCTGCAATACCAGTAAAACTAGATCTTTTTTTAATAGTTGTGTCAAAAAGACATGTAGTGACTCGAAGGTGAATTAGTAGACTAAGGAGCTGATTTAAGGAGCTCCAAGCAAAACTGACACTAGAACCAGTAAGTGATGGGGTTTGTCACTTAATCGCCTCAGGTATGCATTTGAAAATTAAGGGGAGATAATACAGAATGCCTGTCAAGAAGAGATAATACACTTGCAATAAAGGGGAGATAAACCTGTACCTCTGATGCTGTGTGAAGAAGCTGGACTCGACCGTCCGACATGGTGACCAGCCGGATTCCCATCCTCCTCAGCGCCTCCAGTTGCTCGCGGTTACCAGCAATGAAGTTGATAGCACGCAGTCGTGGTCGATCCCTATCAGGCAGACAGAACAAGGTATTTTTCTAAATAACTGTACGTGACAAAAAATATTAAACAGTTTATCTCAACAGTTTACAACAGCTACACTAATATAATGCACTGGATACAACACTCAGTTCTTTGAAACTGAGCAGTGTTGTCAGTTTCTGGACTCTCATTTAAGAAAGGAAGAGTTTCTGAAGATTTTCAAGGACCTTGTTCTCACATATTGCATGTCACAGAACAGTTTGTTCTGGGGCCTCCGTGGCTCTGTCGGTTAGTGCGCTAGCGCAGCGTAATGACGTAATGAGGGGCCTCCCACCAATGCGGTCGCTATGAGTTTAAGTCCAGTTCATGGTTGCTTCCTCTCCGGCTGTACGTGGGAAGGTCTGCCAACAACCTGTGGATGGTCGTGGGTTTCCCCCGGGCTCTGCCTGCCCTCATATAAGTGAAATAATCTTGAGTGCAGCGTAAAACACCAATCAAATAAATAAATAAATAAACACTTTGTTTTGACAAAGGATCAGTGTTTCCAGTATTATTCTCGTACACAACCAAGCAAGAGCACTTACATATTCCTCTTTGGCTTGGGGCAAACTGTCTCCACCATGTCCTTCAGGGATTTCCTCAGGGAGTCTGCATAGTTACGATCATCAGGAAATAAATACTGTGTGTTGGGACACGTGTTGTGGAACCCCTCCTCACTATCCTCGTCATCTGGGGTAGACTCTAGACCCTCCTCGTCTGATGACTTCAGGATGTAACTGGCCCTGGTAATCTGAGAAACATGTCATTTTATCTAAGTTATTAAATGAAGTGACAAAATGTGATTAAATGAATGTTTAATCACATACTTAAAAGAGGCCAAACCAGAGACTTTTGGCCAAAAAATCCATATTTGCTCATCAAATCATATTTCGGGTATTAACCAAGAATAACTCAAACCATAACTCATTCTAAAGATTAAAGAAGTTATAATGTGACTGATATTTTGTCACAAGTTATTATTTGAACTACCATAATTCCTCAACCTTTTGGCATATAAGAGAGCACTTTACAGCGCAATTTATGCACATTTATAATTTAATTTTAAACAAAAAAAAAAATTGGTTGGACTGGCCAATTTCAGGGGAAAAAAAGTATAATTTTATCAGTCCACAAAGAATAATGCCTTCAGGATATGCTTAAATAAACACTTTGCAAACATGCAAAACGGTTGAAGAATTCCATTATCCCCCAAAAAATAGCAAAATCTGATTTGCTAGTCTCCAGCATAGCCTCTTGTAACAGATTTATGAACTCACACTCTCATATGCTGACTGTATATAATGTCAAGTGTTTAAGCTAATGATACAAAACTTTAAAAAAAAGGCATTTTAGAGGTATATTTGCCACATTGTATAATTAGAAAGATCATACATAACCTAAAATTTCATCCTTATATCTTCAGAGGCAAATAAATGTCACAAAATATTACTTTTGGAGCTGAAACTTACAAATTTTTTTCAGCAGAATATCATCCCATGTTCCAAACAAACCTCAAAAAACCTTTCTCAAATCAATAGAGCTCTCAGAATTAGGGAAAATGGGAAATTTAATCCTGGAGGAAATTTATGGTCTATCAGGATAGACTGACCATTTATGCACATTTGTACCAGAAAGCAGGGTCTTATAATCGTAATGTTATCTGTGAAGCTGAGTGACAATGGTCTTTGTATACCATACCACTACCTGCAGGCTTAGTCCCCAACAACTGTCCATGGTAAAGAAGTGACAATGGTCTTTGTATACCATACCACTACCTGCACGCTTAGTCCCCAACAACTGTCCATGGTAAAGAAGTGACAATGGGCTTTGTATACCATACCACTACCTGCACGCTTAGTCCCCAACAACTGTCCATGGTAAAGAAGTGACAATGGTCTTTGTATACCATACCACTACCTGCACGCTTAGTCCCCAACAACAGTCCAAGGTAAAGAAGTGACAATGGTCTTTGTATACCATACCACTACCTGCACGCTTAGTCCCCAACAACTGTCCATGATAAAGAAGTGACAATGGTCTTTGTATACCACACCACTACCTGCACGCTTAGTCCCCAACAACTGTCCATGGTAAAGAAGTGACAATGGTCTTTGTATACCATACCACTACCTGCACGCTTAGTCCCCAACAACTGTCCATGGTAAAGAAGTGACAATGGTCTTTGTATACCACACCACTACCTGCATGCTTAGTCCCCAACAACTGTCCATGGTAAAGAAGTGACAATGGTCTTTGTATACCATACCACTACCTGCACGCTTAGTCCCCAACAACTGTCCATGGTAAAGAAGTGACAATGGTCTTTGTATACCATACCACTACCTGCACGCTTAGTCCCCAACAACTGTCCATGATAAAGAAGTGACAATGGTCTTTGTATACCACACCACTACCTGCACGCTTAGTCCCCAACAACAGTCCATGGTAAAGAAGTGATAATGGTCTTTGTATACCATACCACTACCTGCACGCTTAGTCCCCAACAACTGTCCATGGTAAAGAAGTGACAATGGTCTTTGTATACCACACCACTACCTGCACGCTTAGTCCCCAACAACTGTCCATGGTAAAGAAGTGACAATGGTCTTTGTATACTATACCACTACCTGCACGCTTAGTCCCCAACAACTGTCCATGATAAAGAAGTGACAATGGTCTTTGTATACCATACCACTAACTGCAGGCTTAGTCCCCAACCACTGTCCATGGGAAAGAAAAACTTGTCAACATCAAACAACACCGAACTTAATGGGGAGGTGGCCAGGTGTTGTCTTGTTAACAATAGATAATGACAGAGGCAACAAGTGAGCCTCTGTGGTAAAGAAAAACTTGTCAGCATCAAATAACACCGAACTTAATGGGAGAGGAGCCAGGTGTTGTTTTGTTAACAATAGATAATGACAGAGGCAACAAGTGAGTCTCCATGGTAAAGAAAACCTTGTCAACATCAAACTACGCCTACCTTAATGGGAGAGGAGCCCGGTGTTGTCTTGTTAACAATAGATAATGACAGAGGCAACAAGTGAGCCTCTGTGGTAAAGAAAAACTTGTCAACATCAAAAGACACCTACCTTAATGGGAGAGGAGCCCGGTGTTGTCTTGTTAACAATAGATAATGACAGAGGCAGCAAGTGAGCATCTGTGGTAAAGAAAAACTTGTCAACATCAGACGACACCTACCTTAATGGGATAGGAGCCAGGTGTTGTCTTCTTAACAATAGATGATGACAAAGGCAACAAGTGAGCCTCTGTGGTAAAGAAAAACTTGTCAACATCAAACGACACCTACCTTAATGGGGGAGGTGGCCAGGTGTTGTCTTGTTAACAATAGATAATGACAGAGGCAACAAGTGAGCCTCTGTGGTAAAGAAAAACTTGTCAACATCAAACGACACCTACCTTAATGGGGGAGGTGGCCAGGTGTTGTCTTGTTAACAATAGATAATGACAGAGGCAACAAGTGAGCCTCTGTGGTAAAGAAAAACTTGTCAACATCAAAAGACACCTACCTTAATGGGAGAGGAGCCCGGTGTTGTCTTGTTAACAATAGATAATGACAGAGGCAACAAGTGAGCCTCTGTGGTAAACAAGAACTCGTCAACATCAAACAACAAATCATCCTTCTCAGCAAACAACAGGTAGAGATACTTGAATGTCTCCGCCAGCACGTATGAGTCCATCCTGGGAACAGATACAACATGTACATGTATCGTGTAAATGAAACTCTCTTGAACTAAAAAATGTTATCCATTATTTATTTAACAGGAACATATCGGCTGCATGATTTGGGCAGGCCTGGGAAAAACGGTCAGGAACTTGACCTTAGGCTAACAAGCTGTATACAGGGGAAAGGGCTCTCCTTGTGGCAATTACCAAAGAGCAATGACTGCGGCAATGTGTACCTATTTTACTTATTTTGTTTACTTCATTGGTGTGTCATGCCACACTCAAAAACATTTCACTTATATGACAGCAGTCAGCACTATGGTGAGAGCAAAACGGGTAGACCCTGGGGGAAACCCATGACCATCAGCAGGTTGGTGGCAGTTCACAGGTGACCAGACTGGAAGCCAGCATAAGCTGGATTTGATTTATTTATTTACTTGATTGATGTTTTACGCCGCACTTAAAAATATTTCACTTATATGACTGCAACCAGCATTATGGTGGGAGGAAACTCAGCAGAGCCCAGGGAAAACCCACAACCATCCGCAAGTTGCTGCAGACCTTTCCATGTATGTCCGGAGAGGAAGCCAGCATGAGCAGGACTTGAACTCACAGCAACCGCATTGGAGGGAGGCTCCTAGGTTATTGCACTGTGCTAGTGTGTTGGCGTGCTAATGCCCTGGGCCAAGGAGGCCCCTAGCTGGATTTGAACTCACATTGACCATATTGTTGAGAGGCTCCCAGACCATTATTCTGTGCTGGCACCCTATAAACCACTAGGCCACAAAGGCCCCTTCAACATGTATCAAATCTTAATGTCCAACGATGTAGTGGATGGGCAGTGGGCAGGCCTCATCTCACATTTCTATCCGTTCTTTCATGGTTTTTTTTTTATTGGAGGGGGGGGGGGATGAGCACATACAGTAATGTGAGTCAAGATATGATGTACTGCAATAGGGAAAATCCCACCCAAAACTGCCACCCAGCTACCACCCAAAACTCCCACCCAGCTAACACCCAAAATTAACATCACTAATCAGAGGACTTACTGGTCTTCATGTGAGCCCTTCGTCACATCTCTGATGGCAGCAAATCCACAAGGAACTCTGGCATGCTCTTCCAAATTCTCCATCACTTTTTTCCCAACGTCCAAGTAATGATGGTCACCAGTTGCCTGGATATTAGAGATGAAATTTCCGTTACTTTGCCGACACTCACAGTTCATACACTTTGAGGATTTCAAATTTCCAAGCTTCTTCCACACTGTTTCATTCCCAAAATTCACATTTTCCAGGCTACTTTGAATGAATATTTTACATTCATACATGCTTAAAGCAATGTAAAATTATCATAATTAGTTGAACTTTTCCGTCTTTCATATACACATATATATACATACATGTACCTTAATATCAAAGGTGCGTGAAATCAAATTTTTCCACAAGAATACCAGCATACTACGCACAGTAGCTCAGTTTCCCATGACTTTCCAGACTTTCCAAAACCTGGAAAATCTACTTTCAAATTCCAGGCTTTTCAATGCTTTTAACAGCCCTGTATGAACCCTGGACGCTGGTAAATGTAGAGTAAGGTTTAAATCCCACCTGGTGCACAAAGTAAACATAATGGCAAAGGCGGCAACTGAGGCAGCATCTATTGTGCGTTTTTGTGTCAGGTCTAATTTTTTTAAGCTGTGACAAGAGCTTTACTGAGTAAGTGGGTGAGTGCTTGGGGTTTAACGTCCTAATTAACAATTTCTGTCATATGACGACGAAGGAATCCTTAGAGTGCATGTAATGTGCCTCCTTGTTGCCGGACGGATTTCTACTGCTCTTTTCTGTAGTGCTGCTTCACAAAGAACCTTTAGCGAAGGCAAGTTAGTCGCCTCCCTGTATACTGGTACAGGTCAACCAGTCGTGGCACTATCCCTTCATGTTGAACGCCAAGCGAGGAAGTTGCAACTTCCTCTTTTAAGGTCCTGGGTGTGACTTGACCAAGGATTGACACTGGATCTACCGCTCCCAAAGCGGACCCTCTACGAACTGTGTTATCTGGGCCAGTACGACTTTATGGGGCTAGGCCATTGTTGTTATTGTTTTGAGAGTGTGATGGTCTTCTTGTTCTGCTTTCAGAAGCATATTTGCGGCTGGGTTCCTGGGTTCACGTTCCTGGGTTTGATCTGGTCACTTGTGAACATTAAGGCACTGGTAACACTTTATTTAATGCTACTAACAGTAAACAAATCATTTTGTGCATTAATATGATGGCCAAAACCATCATTAATTAACATGATTATGTTGTATTAACCCCCAAAATGAACTGTCCAGGGTGTTGAAAAGTTCAATTAAAATCAACTGTTATCTCTCAATATAACTTTGATCACAATTTGCAAACATAGACGAAAATATTAAAGCCTAAACAGAATAATTATGTGATATCTCTTTGACGTCATGCTAGTTTTATTTGGATGCTCACAGATCTTGAGCGTTTCACAAGGAAGTTTACAGAGTTGAAAACCTGAATAGGGAGTGTATTTATACACTGCAGATACTACCATCATCAAAAATACGTTTGTTTGCATAACCTAACAGATCCTGCAAAAAAAAGGACCCTATTCCACACCATTTATCTGGGTTTTGATGTAAGTTTTTCTTTTTTTTTTCATTCTCTTTCAATCTCAATTTCCTTAAAATCTTGTTCTTTTTCATTGGCCCGAATAAAAAAAAAAGAACTTCCTACGCACCCAACTTATTTTCTATGGCAGGATCGGATTGTGCCATAAAAAAAATATTATTTTGTAAGAATGGCTTGGTGATGTGTTCATACCTTGTAGAGGAAGTAAGTAGACTCGACAAACTCTGGCCTGAGTGGATGCTGTCCCCAGTGTACGCGGAAGTCTGTAGTGAAGGCCTGGGAAAATCAAAGAAAATTTACATCCCACTATGTAGAACTTACTCTCATTCCTCAACCTTTCTGGACATAAAAATAGCAACTTTCAGTGCAATTTTTTTTTTATTACTCCATTTGATTTTGGACACAAAGCTACATAGGCTAGGTTACACATGTGATACAAACCCATTCAGTACATAACACATAACTCATGCCATACATTACACATTATACATGAAGTACATTACAAATTACTCATGCAGTACATTACACATTACTTAAGCAGTACATTACACATTACTCACGCAGTACATCACACATTACCCAAGCAGTACATTACACATTACTCAAGCAGTAAATTACACATTACTCATGCAGTACATTACTCATTACTCAAGCAGTACATTACACACTATACATGCAGTACATCACACATTAATCATGCAGTACATCACACATTACCCAAGCAGTACATTACACACTATACATGCAGTACATCACACATTACTCATGCAGTACATTCCTCATTACTCAAGCAGAACATTACACATTACTCAAGCAGTAAATTACACATTACTCATGCAGTACATTACTCATTACTCAAGCAGTACATTACACATTACTCAAGCAGTACATTACACATTGCTCACACAGTACATTACTCATGCAGTATATCACACATTACCCAAGCAGTACATTACACACTATACATGCAGTACATAACACATTACTCATGCAGTACATTCCTCATTACTCATCAGTACATTACATATTACTCATGCAGTACATTACATATTACTCATGCAGTACATTACACATTACTCACGCAGTACATTACTCATTACTCATGCAGTACATCACACATTACTCATGCAGTACATTACACATTACTCACGCAGTACATTACACATTACTCATGCAGTACATCACACATTACTCATGCAGTACATTACACATTACTCACGCAGTACATTACACATTACTCATGCAGTATATCACACATTACCCAAGCAGTACATTACACACTATACATGCAGTACATAACACATTACTCATGCAGTACATTCCTCACTACTCATCAGTACATTACATATTACTCACGCGGTACATTACACATTATAAATGGAGAACATTACACACAACACACTTAGTACATTACAATGGGTTTTTCAGCTACCGTTACTAAAACAAAAGGGAGACAACCCATACCTCTGGAAGAAAGTTGTGTCTTTGCATGACTTGGTAGAGCATCTCATGGGTTTCTATTGCTGGGCGAATGTCGCCTTTTAATACCTGAATAAAAAAAAAATAACTTTTAGGTTTCAAGATCTACTTATGCTTCAGGTTAATGGCTTCTGTAGACTCTTATGTAACAAAAGTGTAATGCGCCAAATGATCCCAAATAACAATTACTGTATTAACTTAATTTTCGTAGGTAAATTGGACTTTCACAGCACACAAACGTCTTGAAATGACATGTTTAATGCCAACACTTACGTTTTTCAGATAAGAAGTTAATCAAACTTCACAAAATAGAAAACCTGGTCTTTACGGGTGAATAAATCAATCAGAATCAAACAAAATGTGTCACAAAATACTAAACTATGGAAGAAATACAGTAAACACGATAAAGAGAATAGCCCCATCATTCAAATCCCAATATCGTTTCACCGATTTCACAGTACATGACAGAACATACAACTGAACTTGTAGGAGCAATGCTTAGCTTTATAAGCTTTTTGTAAAAGAAAAACAGACTGTGAGTATAAATAAAACTTAAAAAATGGACTAAAACACACTTTTTAAGAAGCTGTGCAGAGTATTGAAAATTTTATGAATTTAGAAATCTGACAAATGGTCTCTTTCCTCCACTTTTCATGAAATCTCAAATTTTGCTGCGTGATTTCACACGGCTCCCACGCTATCCTCTATCAGCTGGACAGTTTGCACAACGTGGTGTTTCACAATCAACATCATGTGACCACAGAAAGATGCCATTTGTTTCAGTTGACTTTGTGCATATTCTACTAACCAAGTACATGTACAAAAGCAGTTGTTGATCTAGTCAGAAATAAAAAAGCCTGTGGACCATTATTAACCAAAAGATAGTGTTAAGAGAATGTGGAAGAGTGGGAGCAAATTTTGCTAAACAGTGCTTTGCTGACAGATATAAAGATGGATTTTACACATACACATATAACCCTACAAACAAAGTATGAGGGTCATAGACTAAAAGTAGCCAGCTACTGGTTCACTTATAGTGACCTTCTGGGTTGTAGTTTGCTTACTTGTAACTTAACTTACTTGTAAGCCTGGCCAGAAGGCCAGTAAGGAGTCCATATAATGTCTGGAGTTAGCCTGAGGTTTGTGCATCTGTACATCTACCAGCAATGGCCCCTGACTGATGTACTTCATCACTGCATCGTAATGCTGCAACAACAACAACACGGTTGCACAATATACAGACGATGTCAGATCACAAGCACTTCTTTTTTCTCTATTTATTTAATGGGTGTTAAGCGTATTACACTTACATGTATATAGTACAGGGAATATTTTCCTTCAGAATCAGTTGAAATTTCTTCTACAAGCCCAACTCCATTAGCAAAACGATTAGTTTTGGACAAATGTCAAAGGTTAGCTACATGCGCAGTATTTGCAAACCATGATTTTTGCTTGAAGCTGCTGAAACCAGATGGTGACCTGAAAATTTATTTATCTATTTGATTGGTGTTTTACGCCGTACTCAAGAATATTTCACTTATATGACGGCATTCAGCATTATGGTGGGAAGAAACCAGGCAGAGCCCAGAGGAAACCCACAACCCTCCGTAGGTTGCTGGAAGACATTCCCATGTACAACCGGAGAGGAAGCCAGAATGGAGCTGAAAATTCTTAACCATGCATATAATAATGGTAGTCAAACTTATGAGTGAATAGAACTTCATCATAATCGATAGCAGAGTTCATGAAACTGTGACACCTCACTACTAAGGCATCTCACTAAGGCACCTCACTACTAAGGCATCCCACTACTAAGGCACCCCACTACTGAGGCACCTCACAACTAAGGCACCTCACTACTAAGGCATCTCACTAAGGCACCTCACTAAATCAGTGGGAGCTGTAAATGAGCACCTCATCCCTTTGATTAATGACCAACAAATCAGATAACTAGGTTGCCCCAGGGCACAGAAGCTCTGCATATTAAGTAGTATCTTCTTATAAACATTACTTCAACTTTTGTAACTCTTATGGGTTTCCTCCCACCATAATGCTGGCCATCGTAAAAGTGAAATATTCTTGAGTACAGCGTAAAACAGCAATTCATTAAATAAATGAATAGATAAATTTCTGTATCAAATTTAAGTATTTACAAATGAAAAATAAACCTGAGAATGAAATCACCAAGCAAACCATGTCCTGTTACTTCTATCATGATTCTCTTCCACAAATCAACTTTTACTGTGCTGTTTTCAAAATAGTCCCATCACTAAATACTGCATATTTCAACCAGTAAACTGTAACCACATGTCTACTTGCCTATGATTTCAGCTGATGTATGAAGTGATATATTATTGACGGTTTTCAGGTTTTAAAAAATGGAATTGTATATTCTGTTTTAACTCATATATTATTAAAGAGGGCCTTTGGGAAGAGCAAACTTTACAGTAACAGTTTTAAGTAAAGGTTTCATTCATTCATGGTACAAACTGTTAACTGTCCCATAAGTGCATTATGGCATACAGTTTGTACAGCTTCACAGCTACAGCTAGGCAGAAAAATTTACATACGTGCAACTCGGCAGACGAAGCCAAATGCTCAGCCACTGACCAGACGAGGTTGTTGCCTCAGTGAAGAAGTTGTATGCAGATGATAAGCATTTGGCTTACAGATGAAGCTGGTCATGTGACCAGTCAGATGACCTTCAAATGGCTTATCAGAGGCAAAATGGCTCAGACGATGCGGTACAGGAGAGTTTACTCCGAATTTATTGTTAAAAATAGAGACGTCATCGCTTACGAGTTCCTTATCAATGAAAATTGGTGACTTTGTTACTAGATCAGTCATCATTTCAAACGCCATTTAGAACAACAGCTGGCAAAAGTCACATGATTTATTAGTGCATTTCTATTGGCCTGTTTATGTATCTGCTTGGGATAGTGGCCTATATTCACCGCACACAGTGAAATTTTCTCTCGCCTGCCTGAAAATATCAAAGCGGCTAGACACTTGACTCGTCGTCTCGCAAGTTGAAAACCTCACTAAAAACTGCACACACATGAGGAGGTTTTAGTTACTTGTGGTCAATAGATGAGCATTTGGCTCTCGTCTGTGCTGGGCTTAGGGACTTCCCAGCTCGCCTCAAAATGGTCAGAATACTCACCTTGTTGAACCTGTCCAGGTAGGTGTCATCTCCCAGTAAAATGTAAGCCTTTAACACATACTCATAATAGGAGTCGATGCCAGCACCAACTCCACTGTCTGCAAAACATGAAACATGGAATGAATAAGAAAACTGAAAAGGGACACATGGTTCTAATAAGAACATGTATTAGATGGTTTAAAACAGATCAAAGCAATCCTCTCAAAATGTGCAATACCGTATGAACTGATCAAAAATTTCACGCACATGTGAGTTGCACATTTTGCCTGATTTCTGAGAGTTCTATTGAGATTTTAGATTTGATGGAAAATCAAACACTTTCAATCACTAAACACAGTCTGTTCACATTAACATTTATGTATTTAATTCCAGTTTTACGTTAACATTATGGTGGGAACCCACAAGCATCCGCAGGTTGCTGTCAGAACTTCCCATGTACGACCGGAGAGGAAATCAGCATGAGGTCGACTCACAACGATCGCATTGGTAACAGGCTCCTGGGTCCTTGTGCTGCGCTAGCATGCTAACCACTAGGCCACTACAAAGATTAGTCTGTGAAGACATGGAGATTCTATACCTCTTCTGACCCAGTCTCCACTGTGTATATTGATGACCGTCCCCACCAGGTCTGTGGAGCGGTGCCGCTGACGCCAGATAAAATCCATCGCTTTCCTCGCTTTCTCCTGCAAAGACAACAACAACACGTCAAGATGTTAGAGACTAATAAGGTCCTGGAGACGGGAGAGAGAATAACAGATTATGCCATCAGGCCTGGTGTTGATGATCAAAAAGCACATTACTGTCCCATTTTAATGTCTTAATTGAAGCAGTTCTTGAAATATGTTGACGTGAAACACCAAATACATGACAAAAATTTTGACACGACTGATTGTCAATATTTATTTATGTATTTATTTGATTGGTATTTTATGCCATACTCAAGAATATTTCACTCATACAGCAGAAGCCAGCATTATCATGTCAGAAAACCGAGCAAAGACCGAGGGAATCCCAGGACCATTTGTCGGTTGCTGGTTGACCTTCCCACGGAGAGGAAGCCAGCATGAAGGGGACTTGAACTCAAAGCAATCGCATTTGTGATAGGCTTCTGGGTCATTGTGCTGTGCTAGCACGCCAAACACTAGGCTGCAGATGGCCTCCTGATTGTCAATAGGTTTCAACTCAGGTGGTCATGGTGAACAACAAAACGATAATGAACTTTAGGACTCTATAAAATGAAGCAAATCTGTAATCATGATGGCCATTCAAAGAAACGACGCCAAAATAAACAATACTCTTCCATAAAGTAAGCCACATTACAGGTGTATAATCAAAAAAAAAACCTACCTCAAAGACAGGGTCCCCTGTCAATCTACTCAAGGCAGCGAACTCTAGTATCATGGTTCCTGCACAGGCAGTACAGGTGTCCTTCTCATGACCTGTACGAGCAACCGTCTTAGCTAAGCCGTACTTCAGGTTCACCTGTAGGAAATAAACAAGAGGGAGGTCATCATTTGATGGACTGCAAAGAAGAGAGCAGAAATGTGGATCAAAAAAGTAAATAAATGACAAAGAAGAGAGCAGAAAAGAGATCCAAAAAGTAAATATGTAAAGACCTTAAAAAAACCCTCCCTAAAAATAGAACACAAAATAAACAACAAAAAATCCACCTGTTGGTAACCAGGAAGGAAACAATTCATATTTACACCAAACCTTAAATACCGGGGAGTCGTTTGGTCTAACTGTGATAGTGGATTAGATACATGAACAATAGATTTATAAGTAAATGCATTTTGGGTTCATGGGGGCCTTCGTTGCTCAGTTGGTTAGCGCGCTAGTGCAGTGTAATGACCCAGGAGTCTCTCACCAATGGGGTCGGTGTGAGTTCAAGTCCAGCTCATGCTGGCTTCCTCTCCGGCCGTAAGTGGGAAGGTCTGTCACCAACCTGCGGATGGGTGTGGGTTTCCCCAGGGCTGTGCCCGGTTTCCACCCAGCATAATGTTGACAGCCTTTGAATAAGTGAAATATTCTTGAGTACAGCGTAAAACACCAATCAAATAAATAAATAAATAAATTTTGGGCTCATGAAGTACACATAGGATATGTTATGTTCCTGCCACTCTAAATGTTAGTGCCTTTACACTTTATCAATTCTTTTAAACTCATTCTAATAAATACTTTGACGAAGTGGGTCAGTATTTAAGTGACAAAATCACAGGAATCATGTCTGTGCTGTGATGACCTTGAATTGTATGATGAACAGAAACATTAGAAGATGTCAGAAACCTTTTTTCCCTTTTAAAAGACTGAACAGTTCACAAATTTATCTACGTCTTTTAATTTTAGTTAATGGATTAATGTTCCTGAAATTACTTTACTGTACATGTATTTCACCAAAAGAGATATATAAAGGCCACAAAAACACACTTTTGAAGCCAACACATCAGTCTTTCTGCTCAGAAATTAAACACATGGCACTGCAATAACACTGGAATTGATCAGAATCAAACAAATGGTGTCATCTCATAAAATCAACATTTGGTGAAATAATATTACGATGTGTACAGCCAAGAGTTTTATGGACTGTTGCGAGCCTTCACCACTGAAACTCACACGGGGGAAGGGCATGCCGGTACTGGTGTTAAAGGCCGGCAAAAGTCGCTGCCCCACGTCCTTTGCCATGAGCAACAGCTCCTCGTTGTACCACATCATCCCTTGACGCTTCTTCTTCAGGAAAGCTGCTGCACAGTGAGCTCCTAGTAACCCCCTGACAAAGTAAAACACAAGTGGCTGAGACATGATTTACCAACTGATGGAAGGATTCTTGTTAAATGTTTGATGTTCAATACTCAAGAATTTCACTGATGCAGTGCATTTGGGTCTGTGGGTGGAAGAAAGTGACGCCCTTGAGGGAAACCACCCACCTTTGGTGAGTAACCGAAGAACTTTCCTGCTCCAACGAACTTAAGACAGTGAAAACTGCCACAAAAATGCTATCTGATTCTTACTGTCAGTGGGATCCCATTCTTACTGTCACCGGGATCCCATTCTTACTGTCACTGGGATCCCATTCTTACTGTCACCGGGATCCCATTCTTACTGTCACCGGGATCCCATTGTTACTGTCACTGGGATCCCACTCTTACTGTCACCGGGATCCCATTCTTACTGTCACCGGGATCCCCTGATGCACAGGCAGCTACATCCCGTTCATGGTGACACACGGGATCAATACTTAAAGTATCCATTTATTCAAACGTGAACAAAGCTGCAAGATTTAACCCAGCAAATCTTCGCTGTTAGCCAATCGGCATTGCTTCTGTGTCCCTTTTAAGGGGTTTGTCTTTCAATCGTTATGTCACTCTCAGGTGGGTTCAAAACATCAATTTCAGATTAGGCCTTCTTTACGATTCCCCTGCTTCCGTTTTTTTTCTTGGTCTCCCTGGTAATAAGGGATCAATGGTGCTCTTTAACGTAATCTTACATGTGGCACTTCCACCAACTTTGATATATATGACCTAGCAATTGGGGAGATCCCCGTCCATTTAATTTTAGAACAGTTAAAAGTTACACACATACAGCCGTAACTTACCCCAATACTCGTATGTTCGTTTCAAACACAGACACAACGATGTCACTATCAAATCTTGCTTCTCTGATCACATTTTTCACAGCTTTCTCAAATCCCTCCAAATCACCCAATACCTGAAAAACAAAAGAAAAGCAGTACATGAATAAACAATGACCATACATAGTCCATAAGGAGAAACATGTACATAGTTTGCAGGCCTATAGTGAACTGAGATATCCGTACAATCTCCCACTTATAATACACAACACAGTAAGAGCATGTAACAGAGGCGTTCTGAGTTCAAACAGTCCTTACCATGTGACTTGTGATTTATTTATTTATTTATTTATTTGATTGGAGTTTTAGGCCATACTCAAGAATACTGCACTTATACGACAGCAACCAACATTATGGTGGGAGGAAATTCAAAACTACCTTATTGATAAATTTTTGAAAAGGCAGCTTCAATATTTAGATCTAGCACTCCTATTTCCATCATCTATACGGCAATACTGGCCATGTAACTTAAAATCAAATAAATAGGTCGACTTTTCCTGCTCAATAAACGCTAAGGTCCAAGCTGGATTGACTGCTGTTATCCTTCAGTGCACAAGAACATGTACATGTAATTTATACGTCACCAGAAAGCTCACAAAAACCGTCATCGCTAAGGTTTTATATGTGACATATACAATGTACCTGTTAAACACATGCCTTTCCTGTGTGCGTCCCACAGATGTGAGCTGTCATAATAATGTAATGAGGTAGCTTTACTTTATTCTAGCACGAACTGTAAGGAAAGAAAGCTTCTGCCTTGCATTGCTTAGTAAATTGAATTAAACTTTTGAATGAAAATGAGCAAAAGAATTACCTAAATAAATAAATTAAGTCAGGACCATACTTACTATAAGTGTATCTAGAGCATCTATCAGGGTTAGAGTAAAACTGAAAGAGAGCAAAATATAAATACTGGCATAAATTTACTATTGAATTCTTACAGTTTTCCAACAAAAACATGTTTACTTCATTCACATTTCACAGGACTTTTAATCTTTCATTAAAAATAAGCATACACATAATACATCAAAAGTATTATGGTACAGATGAAATGTTGCAAAGCAATGGTTTTAATTTTTACAGGGGCTAAACAAATGGCATCTGCAATTGCAGGATGTGACACGTGAACTTTACAGATACAATGTGTGTGTATATGTATGTGTAATGCATCTGTCATCTCTGTTTACGAATATAAATTTGTTTATTTGTTACATGTACATTCAATATTACATGTACTTCAGTCATATCAAAACCAGTCTTCCCTTGTAGCAGGCTGATCCTATTTCAGATATACATGTACATGTATTGATAGTGCTGACTCACTGGAATGCCATGCCAAAGACACCAGACATGATGCCCCAAATCAACAATCACGTAACAGTATGGTGATTTTCAGCCACAGACTGGCCTATAGGGCTAAAACATGTAAAGCAGATACCCAAATCTCTCCGTCAATTCAGTATGTATTGAAGTGTTTGAGAGCATAAAAGAAAACATCTGAATATCCAAGTATCCAAATAAGGATAATCCCAGATGACCCCATCTTTCACTTTTTCACTCCGTCATCACTACTTTCCACAAAACCAAACATGGCAGGAAAGAAATATCATAAGATCTGTGAATAGAGCGCCCAACAACATGTACACTGGGTAACAAAGTCTTTCTCACAACATTCATACATTATTCCTAAACATCAATGCATTTGTATATTGACTATATAACATGTTCATATAAATGTGCCAACTATAGAAAATTGGCCTTTTGTCATTTTTTGAATCTTCAAAAGTATTGTATTTGTTAACACAGCTTAACGATTTCTGACACACAGATAGTGCACACACAGACCTTTCCACTCCGGCCTTTCCAGCTCTACAGCTATAACAGCTTCCTGTCACACAACCTCCAAATATGGGCAAAATTGAGATTTTTAGAACTGTACTCGTAATACGCGACAAAACTGTGCAAGATATGTAAAAAATAAAAGCAGATTCGTAATCAGGAGAACAATCTTTACCAGATAGGATACTTTTAACGTTGAAAACGTTGAACAGAATACATGTACGTCAAAAAAATTTCAAAATTAGTTGCGGCGTTACAATTTCAACTAACAGCGAGCTTTCAGTTTTTAACGCAAGTAAATGATTTTTCAAAGCTTATTGTAACGCGGAACAGTCTACCTGCATATCAAATTTCAGAACTATCCGTTCAGTGGTTCTTGTGAGAAAGACGTTTAAATGTCTTACACACCATCAAATATGGCCGTCAAACTATGTGACCTAGAAAAAAATGATAGGCCCAGTAAAGTACTTCAAGTACGGGAGAATTACAATTGATTAACGATTGGACTGCAGCTTTCTCACAAAAATCGGTGGAATAATAATAATATGAACGAAAACGATGGGTGCCCCGCAGGACTACCTGCGTGGATCCCTAATTAAGCTACAGATGTTTCTGCTGCATTCATCTTTGATTTTAAACATCAGGGTCTTCAGGAATATATGTACAGTATTTAGCTTTTCAAAACCTGTAGCAGGCAAATATACCAGCAGGTGAGGGGACTTTTATCATTGACATGGGAAGTTTTCAGGAGACACAAAATTTTGTAAATTTAAAACAATGTAATACCATGTACCAGTAGTGACAAGTCTTGCCAGTGGAAAAACATTACACTGTTACAATACATTGTAGTTGTACACACAAAATATGCCTTTTGAGACATGCCATACAGACTTGAGTCAAAGCTGTTAAGACTTTCTTTCTCTGTATCCCCAATAAATGGGTGACCAGGGGATGTGACTCACTTTCCTAGTGCGTCGTCAATGTCCCCCCTACTGGGCTCCGTTCCCCGGTTTCTCCCCTTACAGCTCAGGGGCATCAGTTCATCATACGGGAAGGCATAATTCTGAAACAAATTAGCACAAGGATTGGGCCACATGCATATAGGGTTTACTATGTATATCGTATGCTTTGGGTTTAATGTTGTACTTAATTTTTCAGACATACAATGAAAGGGAATCATTAGGTGCGTGCACAAATATTGTGTCTTTTTGTGACAAGGCAAGACCACACTGCCGAAGTTCTGCTGCCACTGAAACATCATGCTGCAGACACCTGTCAATTACACCCCACCAGGTCATATTAACCTGACACCGCCCAACCAGTCATGTTTCCTTGCTCTAACCTCAGGGTTTACCAGATTTTTTGCTTTTTTTATTGCCCTCAAATACAAGGGTGCTCTACGCACTGGATTTTGTTGTCAAAAGTTTATCTTTTGAACAGCTAGCATGTGGTGGTGGCCTGCTGGGACATGGTGTAAGTTCAAATTTAAAACCATCGTGGAACTTGGTTCGATTCAAAATTTTAAATGGCATTATTACTGTTAAAACATGACTTATCCATGCTGGCGCTGACTTATGTGAATCTACAGTTCAGGCAACTCTGGATCCACTGCATACCAAGTACAAGCACGTATTCAAGGTGTTAGTGAAACTGTCCGTGCAAATGTAGGCTGGACCGACGCTGAGCACAGCTGGTACAAAACACCCATTACAGGTATAGAGGTTCACAACATACTTGTACTTATAAAAAGAAGAGAGAACAAAATTCTTACCATATAGGAATCAAAAGCATGATTAAACATCTCTAAAACTTTCTCTCTGAAAAGAAAGAAAAATTTTCACATTAGCCAAAGTCACATAATAATTAAAGTTCTTACACCTAGTATCATTATTAACTTGCTACAAAGGAAAAGCAGCAATCTAGCACATGTGTGGCATTATACAACAATGAATAAATAGATTTATAAACTACAAAATTAAAAAAGTCCCTAGCATATGTAGTCTTATTTAAGACTTAATTCTTATTTAATTACTGATATTATAAACACTTAACATCTTAGATTCAAGTCCTCCACAAAAGTAACCTTACTAGCAATAATTAGGGTTGGAGGAATCAATTTCAAAATCACAAACATTTACTTCTGTTATATGCTGAGTGACAGTGTGTAACGTGGATGTCAACATGCTGTAGCCGAGGACTGTTTACAGCCTTAGATCCAGGGTCTTTCTGTGTCCGTAAAATGGACACTTTTTCTTTTTTTTTTTTAAAATAAGATCACAACTTTAAAATCCCGGATATGACACTGGATTGTCAAAAGTCTGAGAGATACATGTATTTGTCAAAACTCCACGGTCTGCAGCATCTTAAAGCATCCCCTGAGAGGCCAAGCTGCTAATTAACAGAATATACCAAGTTATGTGAGCCAATGTGTGGCTCACTGCAAAACAGTGACATTCTTGAGGTTATAGGATCAATCATTATACAGTGATCAAAAACTTCCTGTTCAGTGTTGGGTGGTCATCTTCAAATACTCAATTAGACTGCCTTCATCAATTGGGGTAAAGCCGTAGTCATTCATTTATTCAATTCAATCAGACTAGGTTTTCATGTCATACTGAAGAGTATTTCGTTTCTATGACACTGATAGACAAGTTAATGACAACCCTTCTGACTTCCACAGTACAGCTCATGTACCCCTAGTCACAGCTTCAAGCCACCATTCAGCACAACAAAATCAACGAGTGTTACGTTCAGCTATTTCACTTACAGTTAAGAGAAATATCGGACTTGACTCTAGGGTTATTGAAATAATGACAGTGTAACTATAATTTCAAATACAACTTCCACTGCTGATAAAATGGCTTGACTTATCAGTTAAATGAATACAACATATTTCAAACTGGAGCCAGGCAATGTTCTTTCTGCCACAGACATGTATACGAACTTTGGTATTTTCTTTTTATTTGTGTTTTGAAACTGCCATAGAGTTTGTGGGGTTCTGTGGTCAAACGTTACTCTGCCAGCTTATGGCTGATAAATAGCACTGGATCTTTTAACTTGCTGAACTAATTTAACCCAAACAGCTGGAACTGGTTTTAAGAGGGGACAATGAGCTGTAGCAAGGGTGACACTTTAACCACAGGGGGAATTCCTGTATTGTTTTCATGATCTTATTATAGGGGTAATCAATGCACTATGAAGTACTAAAAGTAATGTTCTGAACACAACCTACACAAGTTAGTAAAAATTACCATTAGGTATTTGTTTTCAATGAACAATCAATTATTATCATATTTCATCAATTCTACATTAACTGACATGCTGTTCAAAACATGAACTTGTTGAATAATTTTAACAAGATTTATGAACTCTGAAAACCTTTATCTACACAATAAAATGCTGCTTAGGTTGGCAAAATCTGGTCACACTTCACTTGTTCAGAGAACACAGAGTGTGGCACGGGCATCCCGGATTCCTTCCCATCGCTAAAGGCTGCAAATTACAGCCATCACATACAACGACACATGCACACTTACTTCAGCTCTTTCCTTTCGGTGGTCGACATCGCATTTGCCCCGTCCTCTACGACCAACAGGACAAACATAAGTATGAAAATAACCATCACCGCCCTCTGTGAACCCATGTCCCCGCAGTTCTTTCAAAAATATCGAAGAAAAACCACAACTAGTTATCATGTCCTTGGTCTTCTAGTGCTCTAGTAACGTCAATTTTTACTGCTTTCTGCCATGTTGTCAGTTTTGACTCTCGCGAGAAGTGGCGTCAACGCGTGATTCGAGAGAAATAAAAGGATTGACCTTCATCGAAAACTCGTCTGGGGCTTGATGGCTCGCTTTGACCTGGGAGGTCAGCCGGTAAGGCGGCACTGATTTAAAAAAAAAAAATTGTTTTACCGACATTAAAAAAAATCCAAAAATAGAATAAAATTGAAAATCCACCATTTTATTCTTTGGGGTCTTAATATTTTTTATGATCTTCGTGCTTGTCAGGGCTTTCTGATCACATTAAAATATGTCTTAGGAAATATTGCTGCGGCGGTCCACATTCCCCCCAAATTAGATGATTTCCCAGTTTTCATTTATTTCTACACCCTATTCCAACACTGCAAAGCCATTCATTCTTCCCGTAAAACAAAAATTTTGTGAGGCCTAACCTATACACATAACGTTGTGAGTTTCCCCCGGGTTCTACCCGGTTTTCTCCGACCAAAATGCTGGTCAACATCGTGTAAGTGAAATATTCTTGAGTAACAGTATGACGTAAAACCCCTAATCAAAGAAATAATGTCCTTCTTACATGTAGGTCCACGATGCAGTTTCAGAGAGCAACATATATTAACATATGTCAATGTTTCGGATTTCAAAACACCCAATTAAATGAAACAATTTGTGGAAGTATCGAAGAAAAACCACAGCTAGTATTTGCATTTTAGTCTGCAGCTGGGAGAATTAAACACTCAGTGCCAATTTCTTACCAGTGGGGTTCAAATGAAAAGCATCTGATTTTAGTTCTAACAACAACAAAATCAGCCGGGCTTCCTTCCTCACCATAATGCTGCCCGCTGCCGTAAAGAGAAATTTTCGTAAGTAGGCCTACCCAATTAAATAAATAATAAAACGTTCAGTGTTGGTGTGACGTTAAAGATTTTAAATTTTATTTTCATTAGATTTCCAGATTATTTAAGCAAACTCCATTAAATAGTGTCAGCAGCGGAACTATACATGTTACGATGTATGTGAACCATTAGGCTCACCGTATGCGTGTTGCTCTATTAGATTTGGAACTAATACTGAGACAACCTACTACATATAAGCAGAGCTTGAATGTTATAGACAGAAGTTTGTGGGGAAATGGCAGACTAAATTTTTAGTCTGTTCTTAATGAAAGACTTATGAGTTATGTTCTTGTTACTTATATATCCACGCATTATTAGTATGTAGCTGGCATATAGTATACATTTGAAATGTTACATATACTTCCTTTCTCAGCTGTTCACGATCTTGCACAAATAGAAGAGGAAAAGGTTAGCTTTATGAACAGGCACATGCCCTAAGAAAATCAAGCGGCGTTATCTCTTTTTTATAAGACACAAAGCAAAAACCTAAAAAACGTTTAAGACTAGGTGTGCAGCAAGGGGTTCCATAATGGGAGCAATATTTACGCAAGGTTGTTGTTCGTCACTGAGTGTCGGTGCTGGTGACCTTGTGCGACTGACGAAAGCACGTTGGGATGATGGCATTACGTTAACATCATGGCACTTCATATTCGATCTCTGAAGCTCAAGCCTTACACGTCGCCACACGTGCTTTGTCGGTGTTTTGGAACCCAAGTGCAAAGCTCGAAAACTGGAGACAAGCGACCGATCAACGATGTCGACTGGGAATCTTTCGCTAACGAGGTGAGTTTTCCCAACAACAACAACAACAACACGTGAAAGTCTTAAACTTAACGCAGCGTACAAGTCACACTCACACGTGGTTTTAAGATTGGCTGCAGCTGATATCAACGAGTGAAGATGAAAATAGATAAAAAGTTCGTCAGTAACTTGGCAAAGGCCATACTTGGCTTTCTTGCAGCAGGGTACCAGTTAATTTCTCAGCCTGAGGGGTTTTTACTCATGCCTGTTAGACAGTGATGGTAAAAAGGTAACCTGTATGAGTAAAATTTTCGTGTAATAACTTTTTCTTTTTTTTCTTTCCATGCATTTTAAGTTTTGCAAGTCATGTTCTGGACATCGTGTGGTTTTCCAGAGGCGAATTGCCATAGGTTGACAATGTTGTCAAAAATGTTTTGAATGTTCAGTATAATATTGAAGACATTCTCATAAGAACTGTCTCTATTGTTGACAAATTCCAGAATTGACTTTTTAGTCGGCACGGAATTCTACTTTCGATTCAGACATAGGAATTGGTATTGATCAAGAATCTTTAGAAAGGCTAGTTTGGATTGGCTGATTTAAATCACACTATCCAATCAAAATGCCAGACAAAAAGTGATAGCTGCCGATTGACACACTGCGCACAAGTTTCCTCCAGTGGAGGCTGATACGCATGAACGCGACAACGGCTGTTTCAACAAATTGAAAGACATCAATGTCAGTATTTTTCTAACTTGTACTTTGAGAGTCAATACGAATATGAATAAATTTCTTTCTATAGTAAACAAAGATGCTGTGTAACAAGACGCATGAGGCAAAATATACCATGAGTATTGAGGTGACATCAATGTGTAATTTACGCAAATATCCAAGCTCTCTGGAGCCCTGATTAGATAAGTGAAAAAACTTGAGAGTATGGTGTTAAACGACAATCAAATAAATGAATAAATGGAATAGTTATCAATTTTATAATACTTGTTTTTTTCCTTTTCCAGCTATCTTCAGCTTGTGAAGAAGCCAGAAAACGTGTCAGCCTCTTGCCGAGCCTCCCTGCTTCATCCAGACTTGCAGTCCTACTAAGCGAGAGTCAGAAGCTGGTAGAGGCTGTCAACAAACATGTAGCAATTGCTTCCCTTTACCAAACAGTCAGTCCGCGGGAAGAACTCAACTTGACCAATCAGAAGGGCCATTCATGGAGCAAGGTGAAAGGTCAAGCATTATCAGTCAAGTCAGGAGAAGCTATCGAGAAGACTTTGGAAACTGAGCAAAAACTGACAGAAAGTTTGGAAGGTTTTGGTCTTTTTGTCCAGCCATATAGTTACACGACTGACGATATCATTATCAGGGGTGATCACATGCTCGAGAACGTTGCATTGTTCAACGAAACTCTTCATGCGGACAGAGGCCTGCAGGAAAAGTCTCGTGCCCAAGCTTCAAGCGACAAACTATCACAACAATTTTTCTTGTTGCAACATGATTTAACTCTTCGTAACCATAACCATGAACAATCCCAGCATGCTTTGCTGTACTGCGGACTTCCCCAAAGCTCTGAGAAACTAGAGCCCCAAAGTAAATCTCCGTCTCCTAGAAAAGGAGGCCCCAGCAATGAACAGCTCGGACAGTTTCGGGATCACATTACTCGAGCAGTGAGTATCGGTTAAATATAAAGGTTATAAACCTTTAAATTTATTTATTTATTTGATTGGTGCTCTACGCTGTACTCAAGAATATTTCACTTATACGACGGCGGCCAGCATTATGGTTGGTGGAAACCGGGCACAGCCTGGGGGAAACCCACGACCATCCGCAGGTTGCTGGCAGACCTTCCCATGTACGGCCGGAGAGGAAGCCAGCTTGAGCTGGACTTGAACTCACAGCGACCGCAATAAACCTTTAAAGGTGTCTAAGGCCACAACAATTGAAATTGTTGTTTTACAGGCAGAATTAATCTTTTTGAATGTCAGAGGAGGGTGTAAACATTAAAACTTGAAAATAATCTAATTTGTGGAAAATTTGGATTATCCTGGTCAATTTTAATGTTGAAGGCCTATTTTCATGATCAGAAAGCCTAGAAAAACAGACAACAGTTTTGTTTCTTTTGGGAGTTTTCACGGTATAAAACACAAAGTAAAATTGATGTTGATTAAGCGTCATACAAAACTCGGCCATGTAGAACAAGTGAAGTAGGTCTACATCACTCAAAAGGTACTTGTTGTTCTGGATAGAGGTTATACCCTCGATTGTGACCGATGTGACATTACAGTGTTGTTGGCAGTGATGTAAAAATAAAGAACTATTATAATATTTAAAAAACTCAAAAATTTTGAAAATGCATAAATTATGAACAACCAATGCTCAAGAGTACTCAGTACTGCTTGGTAAAAATTGAATAGAGTGAATTTACAGAAGATTTGAGTTGTGAACCTTCGAAATGTGTTTAAGGTGTAGATAGACCACTTGCACTCTGTTGCCATGAGTGGTCTCACGAAAAATGGACCTATTTCAATCTCTCTGTGTACTATGAACCTCCAGTGCTATATGCCACGAGGGACAGGACATGAATTACATGTAGAAAAGCCAACCTAGGTCCTCTGCGAAGGAAGTTGTGTTTCATATGAAATTTGGATTCTGAGATTCGCTTGATTGCAAAGCTGTTGTGGAAGTTGTATTTAAGGCATGCTGCATTGTACTCTTCGGGTAGGGGAGATAACTCAAACTGACAAAGTTTAGTGTACCAGTTCTCTCCCTTATTTTTTTCCATAGTTTTCAATCAGATACCTCATCCATTCAATGACAGTTCATACGTTTTAAACGGGTACAGGTTGAGGGGTTTTGTTATTTTTTATTTTACAAAGTATATAATAAACAGATCTGCAAGAAACACCAAAATTTATTTGATGAAATGAGTGAGTGAGTGCTTATGGTTTAACATTGTACTTTAAGTCATATAATTTTTAGTCATGTTGACGAAGGAGTCCTTACAGTGCATATCATGTGCCTCCTTATTGCAAGAGGGATTTCTACTACTCTTTTATAGAGTGCTGCTTCACTGAGAGAACTCACTGAAGGCAAGTAAGCTGCCACATTTGAGCCATTATACTGATACAGGTCAACCAGTCACTGCACGATCCCCTTCATGCAGAACGGAGGCGAGGAAGTTAAAACTTCCTCTTTTAAGTTTTTAGGTGTGACTCAACCCAGGACTGACCCTGGATCTACTGCCTCACGAAGCTCTACCAACTGTGCTATCGGGGCTGGTACGGCTTTATGGGATGTAAAATTATTACAGGTTAATCGGTTCCTGTAGCAGAAATTGTTGGGAATGGAAAAATCATTTCCAACCGTTCCTTAGATCAAAATTAAATGGAACCAAGAAAGTGTTTCCTAACAGTTCTGAAATCCTCATGCCTGCTATCCGTGGGTTGCTGGCAAACCTTTCCACGTACGGCAAGACAGGAAGCCACCATGGGTTGGATGTGAACTGACATGACCACATTGGTGAGAGGCTCTTGGGTCATTGCACCGTGCTGGCACAGTAACCATCTCGCTCATGGAGTCCCCTGGTCATGGGTGTTGTCTCAGTGTATCACCCTAGTCTGGCAAAATTAACATGGAAGGGATAGGGAAAATTGGAAATGAATCTAAATCTATGTCCTTGGTTTATCATTCGACAAATCAAAGACGAACATATTGCCGTGACCAGCGTGGCACTCAGAAGTGTTATGTTTTTTCATTAATTTTTGTTTGTTTGCCTGAATTATATAAAACTGTCCCCGTCTTGTACAAATATGCCATGTGTTTTCCGGGTTTGATAGTATACTTTGAGGAATGTTATAATACATATATCTCTATACTTTATGATATTTTAAGGCTATCATTTAAGAACTACATCATCATAACATGAATATTGTGAAGTTCAACGTTTTATTGTTGTATTTTATTAAGTTTGGTTGTTTTTTCTGAATTTCGCTGTTTAATATTGTTTTCATGTCAGTAGACAAACGTTGCCTAATTCTAGCATTTTTTTTACTATGATATGGCTGAAATACGGTACATGTAAATGTGGCGTTAGACTTTCAGTTGTACAGTAGGGTCCGACCAAATGACCTCCTTTGAAGTCACTATCCCATACACATATATTACAAATGGCATGTGTTTTATGGCTGTTTTGGAGGCAGTCAAATTCTGATTTAGAGAAAACTGTGACAGAAATACATTGCAAATGTACCATGAGGCCACAGTTCTACTAAAACTTCTTTTCATGGTTTAGAAAAAAAAACTTTCCCTTTCATTTTTTTTAAATTGTGCCAAGAAACTACAAATATCAGTGGTTCATTATCCTCTGTACTGTTGTTTCCCCACACCCATTGTTGTTAATTTGATTGGTATTTTACGCCGTTCCTTCACGCATATTCCTGACGCCTGTTCTTCACCCATATACCCAACACCTGTTCTTCACCCATATACCTGACGCCTGTTCTTCACCCATATACCTGACACATGTTTTTCACCCACATACCTGACGTCTGTTCTTCACCCATATACCTGACACATGTTCTTCACCCATATACCTGACGCCTGTTCTTCACCTGTCCTTTACCTATATACCTGACACCTGCTATTCACCCATGTCCTTCACCCATATACCTGACGCCTGCTCATCACCCATGTCCTTCACCCATATACCTGACGCCTGCTCTTCACCCATATACCTGAAACCTGTTCTTCACCCATATACCTGATGCCTGCTCTTCACCCCATGTCCTTTACCCATATACCTCACGCCTGTTCTTCACCCATATACTTATTGTCTGTTCTTCACCCGTATACCTGATGCCTGTTCTTCACCCCTGTTCTTGACCCAATTCATATCAATGAGTAAATACTTTCTATTTCAGATGCCGCGATTTTTCGTGGAGAGGCATAATTACCATGTGTACCATAAAGATATCGTGTTTGAGAACAATTACTGGGGTACAAATCTGACTGCAAAGTAAGTAGAACTTCATGTAACTATGCATGGAATATTCACAAACAGGTAGCGGGCTATGGCCAACTGGTTAATGTGCTTGCCTTTCAGTCAGTAGGACACATGTGGTTCGAGTTCAAATCCAGCCTCAGACAAGGAATTTGACTCCTTTGCTCTTGCTCTTCTTGTGGCTTTAGTGGCAGTAAGTGGTCGATGATGCTTGTATGGCGGTTTGTGCAATGTCAATATCTCTAGGCCACATTTGAGAAGGTTCATTTGTCACTTATCATAGGCCTGCGAAGTCAGGAGACCTGGGACCAAACCCGGGTCAGGCCATACCAAAGATTTTTAAAATTTACTTGTTTCTGCCTCACTTGGAGCTCGGCATTGAGAGGTTAGAGCAAGGTCGCGTGACGAGTATAATGTCACTGGGTAGGATATCATGTTTGGGTGTCTTTTGGTGATACTTCAGTAGTGGCACTCGCCCTGCCACAAGAAAATAGAGTGTAAACTCACACACAGAATGAGAACTTGTCGTCACATGACAGAAAAAAATTGTTCAGTATGACATAAAAGCCCAAGTATACATACATATGTATACATATATACATTTCTCAGAGGCCTGTGATTTCCCCGGGCTCTCTGGTTGCCTCCACACATAAAACTACCTGTGACCCTGTGACAGGTACATGTAAGTGATAAATGGTAGTGCAGAGCATTAATAAACAATCAGATAAATAAATCAGACATTGAATGTCTGTTTGTAACTTACCAAAGGTCGGTGGTTTTTCACAGACACTCCTGTTTCCTCCACTCATAAAACTGACTGCCATAACATACATGTGAGTGGAAGATTCTTGAGTATGGCCTTACCAAAACAACAGAAAACAAAATACACAAAAACAAAATAAAAAATCATGTGGTGCTCTTTTGTCTTGTGTTTCAGCGGGTTGAACGCTTATGCGCTTCAGCTGAGCAAGCTGCGCTTCTTGGCCAGCCTGAAGTTTGCGCACATGGAAGTGGTCATCCTGAAATGTACGATTCACCCAGAGGATGGCACCGTGAGGATGAGGTGGCGACTCAAGGGGCTCTCGCAATTCAAGGCTCTCATGTTTTGGAAATTTCTCCCCTGGAATTACAAGAAAGGAGTCCGCGATGAGTCGCAGTAAGTGGTGTAATAAAAGTGAATTTGTCTTTAATTGCATGTAATTTCAGAGGCCTGAAATTGATTGCCCGACATTATTGAAAACACCATATTTATTCCGTGGAATTACAAGAAAGCGGGGGCCTCTGTGACCTCCGTGGTTAGCACATCAGCATGATGCACTGACCCAGGGAAAAATCAAGCCACAGTTGTTACAAACCTGTAAGTTCCAAAACTGTGTCAAAGCATGATTCCATCTGGACAGGCATGCTAACCGCCAGTTGTCTGAAGTTTATCCGCTACACAGTATTGGCAAGTGCGTGATACGGGGAGCCGTGTTGTCCGTTCACAGGCCTGTAAATAAATGTAACAAATCAGCATACAAATGTATTTCAGCGATGAAGATCTGTTTGATAAGTATCTTTGGTCAACCTCCTCGAAAGTTTTCCAAGCCGAGCGCTTGTGTTGTTTTGTCACGATGAAAACTGTCCTCCCATTTCAGAAGAGTTCTATTTTCACGCCATTTCAGGCCGGTAACCATCAGTTATACACAGTAGACATGCTTAGGGCAAGGTTTCCGAAACTACCACACATTCAAACCGCTGTCTGGCATTGTTGTGACAGCTGATTGACATGCTTGTACATCAGTAAAATCTTATGTAAATGGCTTGTATCTTGACAAAACTGTACGGGTATATTTTCCTCTGAAGGAACTCATTGCTGAATTGCGTATTTCTGTGTACAAAACTATGGACGGGACTTGCTAAAGCAAGTGTAAAAGTGTTGCCTGTATATCACTTTTGACAACTTCTTGGTAATTTACAAGTAGGTGGCTACTTACATCAACAATCTTCTGTGTTTAATTTTTTTGGTTTTAACTTTAAACACAAAGGGCTTTTCAGTTAATATGTACATATGACACCCCATAAACACCCATTGGTTAAACATTGTATTCGCATAGTTGGAAATTGATGTCTTATATTAGCTTCACATTGCAACAATTTTTAAACATTGTATTAGTGCAAGGCTATGAGCTTATTTCTGAGAATTCAGTCACATGTGTGTAAATGTTATTACAAGTAACTGACAGCTGACAGAATTCAACATTGACCAATTAGATGAATTTACTTTCATTGACACGCCCTTTGAAATAATGCGTTGTCGAGATGGTGAGGTCTCCCGCCGAATTTGGAGCAGAACATATGAGTTCATAATTTTATGCACTCTCACTCGTCCAGTGAAACCTGTACATTTTCTCATGAAATTGAGTTTGACCGTGTTACTAAACCATGTCAGTAAAGCCAACATTAAGTCATGTACCTGTCGGTGTATTTTAAAGATGTTCACAACACTTAATCTATTTACCATGGGAAGAGTTGAACCAAAAGAACACATGGTCCTATCAGATCACTGCTATGATTGATGGTCCCACAAACAATGTTGTAACTTCAAAGGCTATACCCAGAGCAGTGCGAAGTCGCGATTTGCATATCAGTACAACACGGCTGTTGATATTTGCAAACGCTTGGTCAGCTACAGTTTGACACTTCATCACCCTAATTTCCACACAATGAATGCTACTGTCAGAGCATTAGAGCCTGTATTGGTGAGGTGTGAATGTTTTTCTCTTTAACAATATCAGTCCTAAATGTTACTAGTCGTGTAACTCCAAATTACTTTTGGAGAAAATACTAAGTCTGGAAAGTACACGGTAAGAACAGCGGATCCTGCAGATTTTGACTGCAACTGAATGAACCTATCGTAAATAACACGGACGTTAGAATGGCAAGTTAGCAACAACACCACCACCAGGGACAGCAGAAAACAGTTTAACCCAACAAGTTTTCCTGATATAATTTTCTAGTTAAGGCAGGTTCTCTGCATACTGTTGACATCATTACGCTAGATACCTAGGTTCTCCACTTCAGTCAGAGTCCCACTGAGTAGCGACCAGCAGTATTTTCATATTGTGGCAGCACAAATTAAGTTCACCCCAGGAGGGAAGCGCGTATATCTGTTGTCATTGGTTGATGTTCGATGTGTTTGCAGTCATGATGGTAAGTACAAGAAAGCGGTCGGCAACAAGTAGCAGCACGGGGCTTAATAATAATGACTTGCTGATTTGAGTTACCCGACATTGTTGAAAATACAATATTTATTGTGCAGAGGTTAAAGGTACGCAGACCCTAACCTCGAGGCACATGAGGTTCAAATCTGGACATGGACAGGGAATTTAAAGATTACCATCATTCTCCCTAGACAGAAATGTAGATGTTTTTTACTTCATTATTATTTCACTGTGGCTGATGAAAAAGACCGGGAATGAACATAGAGAGAAAAATATGTAAAAATATTCTGTTAGAATATCAATAATTTATTCAGATTAAGGCTCTTTTTGGAGGGTTTGTTGAATAACATGCAAATGAACTGTAGTATACCAAAAGATTGGTATGGCTATGTTAGAGTGCACTTAAATTTTTTGTATAAGTGCACGTTTACATAACGATAAACAAAATAATATGTTAAGTTTTTCAAATAAGACAATTTATCAAACTTGCCCAAAAAAGAGCCCCTGTAAGGTGATAGAATCGATCAGAATCAAGCATAATGTGTCACTTGAAAAAAAAAACAAAAATAAATTCTAGGTGAAATTTTTATTATTGGCCTGTTTTACAGATGGTATGACGGGTTCTCAGTGTACCACCTGAACAGCGAAGGATTGGTCGTCAAACATCGTGTGGATCAGGTAAGTTCTGGCACGAGTTCAAACCATGCAGGATCACGACGAATGAGGCCAAATTCACCTAACCCTTTTAAATTTAAGAATGTTTTGTGCTATATGTGAGGGAATGCCCACAGTGCTGGTTGCCATGGTGATGCTTTTGTTTATGTAATGCCACAAGTGCGTTGTGAGTCCAGGCCGTGGCCTGGTGCTAGGTTGAACAGTGAAGACTGCTTCAGCTTTAACCTATCGTCTTTCACTAATGATGATGCGAGTTCAAATCCAGTTCTTTGGGCTGTACATGGGAAGGTCTGGCAGCAACCTGCAGATGGTCATGGGTTTCCCCCCAGGCTCTGCAGGGTTTCCACCCACCATAATGTGGGCCCCCGTCGTATGAGTGAAAAAATTCTTGAGTACGAATCAAATAAATAAATAAATAGTCAAATCAAGTTCCAGTTGTTTCGACATCTGTTTGAAGTCGGGACATTTTTCTGGTGAGTGCTCCCATAAACTTGACAGACATTGGAATAAATTGAATTATGAAACTATTTAGGTTGTACATGTACTGTTGGTATGGTATAAATTCAAGTGGATTAGCCTGTGATTGTAAGATCTTAAAGGATGAGTAAAATTTGATACTATCTTTGGTCTTAAACTCACATCCACAATGTAAGGAGTGAGTGAGTGCTTGGGGTTTAACGTCGTACAATTTTTCAGTCATATGATGACGAAGGAATCATTAGGGTGCATGTACGTGTAATGTGCCTCCTTGTTGCAGGACGGATTTCCACCGCTCTTTTATTTAGTGCTGTTTCACTGAGACAACTTACCGAAGGCAAGTAAGCTGCCCCGCCCGAGCCATTATACTGATACGGGTCAACCAGTCGTTGCACTATCCCCTTCATGCAGCACAATGTAAGGTCTTTGTGAACTGCGTGTACATGGTTAAAGCACTGTCAGGCCCTTAACCAGTGAGGTGGCATATTTGAATACAGCTCTCACAGTTCCGTAGATGCTAAAGTCAGGAGGCTTGTCAGGTACCTGATGAAATGGGTCACCAATTTTCACACAGGTATACTGTACTTGTTGTTTTACAGGTCATGCCTGATGAGGAACTCCAGACCGTGAAAACGGCAAACCTTGCTGTCAAACTGGGTCTGCTAATGGGCCTGGCACCAAAACCTGGCCTCAATGATTTTGCTAGCCTGTTTTACAGAAAGTCACCCCCACCCAATTCAGCACTTCCTGGTCAACACTAGACCTGCCGGACAGTTCCCCACAGCTTTACTCTTTCTCTTATAAAGCTTCAAGATGCATTTAGAATGCCAGCAGTCATTCATAGCAAATAAGAAAAAGAAAATTTTGTCATGGTGCGCCTGTGTTGTATGGTACCTGTGTAAGCCTAGGCCTATTTGTTAAATAACAACCGGTTACAAAGGGATTTTTCTTACCATTTTCATTTGAAAGATTTGTTCATGAAACATGGAAAGAACTAAAATTTCACATTTCAAAACCATCATTAAGTTTTTCCAATTCTGGGAGATCTAATGGTCTTATAGAGGTGTGCTGAGGTTATATTACAAGGCGGGATTATATCCTGGTGGTAAAATGTGGTTTTCAGCACAAAAAGTTATATTTTATTACAAGTATTTGCCTCTAAAAGTTAATGTGCTTTTTTTTTGGTAAAATTTTAGGTCATTTACTGTAGGTGAAATACATGCACTCCAAATGACCATAAATTTTGTCCATGACGAACTTGCCCATTTTTCCTGATTCTGAGAGTTCTATTGATTTTAGAAAGGTGTTTCGAGGTTTGCTTGGAACATGTGATGATATTCTATCGGAAAATTGTTATTTTCAGTACCAAAAATAAAATTTTGTGACAGTTATTTGCCTCTAAAAATGTACTTTTGTGGGCGAAATTTATGGTCATTTAGGGTAGTTGTGCAAATAGGCGTAAACCATATCTTTCTTCAAAGAGAACTGGGTCATTGGCAGGAGGATGTCTTGGTGAGCTTAGTGGTAAATATTTTGGGTAAGAAGATTTTTGTTCTACATGGAAGATTTTACCATTTGTAGTGTTTCGGCTGCCTTAAGTGCTCACCTCTTGATGTCTGCCTGTATTACAGGCCTGTTATAGTATGACGCTGTTTGTTTGACCATCTGTAACCCTTCTTGGTGAACCGAAGAGTGTAATTTATTCAGTTTTGTCTCAACCACCAGAGTCAAGTCCCTTTAAAATTAACAGAGCTACATGTATACCCTTTGTTGTCAACACTATGCATGTATTTGAAAAACTGCTTCACATATAATTTTTTAATAGGATGGCCCTGTGTACTTCAATCGTCGGGAACAAGCCTGATGGCACTTTCTGTTGTTCATTGCCATAACTGGCCCGAAATCCTAAATTTATTTATTTATTTATTTGATTGGTATTTTACGCCGTACTCAAGAATATTTCACTTATATGACGGTGACCAGCAATATGGTGGGTGGAAACTGGGCAGAGCCCAGGGGAAACCCACGACCATCTGCAGGTTGTTGGCAGACTTTCCCATGTACGGCCAGAGAGGAAGCCAGCATGAGCTGGACTTCAACTCACAGCGACCACATTGGTGAGAGGCTCCTGGGTCACTACGCTGCCCTAGCGCGCTAACCAACTGAGCCACGGAGGCCCCATGGATGTAAGAAGTTTACCAGTCCAAATCATTAGTTGACAGACCTTTGTAAATTTGCGTTAATGGCACTGTTAAGTTATATGCCATATGCTGATATGATTTACAAGAAAAGAATTAAGTAAACTATCCAATCCAAATACAATTTATTGTAACCTTTGTTGGTGTGATTTACAGGAAAAAAATCCAGTGTGAATAGGCATCTTTTTACCATGGCAAACATACCTTTCCCACCTCTTCATAAAGACATCACTTAAAACCTTATACAATGTAAAATTGTAGGTGTTGTGTGCAGATACTTCCCAAATTTCTCAACGGTTTCTCACATAAAAGAGCAGTTATTGGTGTGATTTATGAGACTTCTGAATACAATGGTTGGATGGCAGATTTCAAGCTTGACAAAAAGTGTGATTGTATCAGTCTACACAGAGCAATGCCTTCAGAATATGTATGAGCAAACATCTATGCAAGGCTGGAGAAAGGCCGAAGAATTACAGGACGGCTAATCAGTGGACCAAACATTACTTAAGACAGTACAAACATTTGGCACTAGTGTCCAGATGGACAGAAATCAGCTGGGGTCAATTCCTGAAAGAAGTTTTTGATGCAGTTATGTACGTGTATTAGTGGCTTTCGTCCTAATGATGATATAGTTAAATGTTAATATAAATCTGATGAAAAGAAATGCACACCATTGTTAAGCCAGGTGTAGGTTGATTTGTATAGTTGCCCTCAGTTTCTTCCATTCGCAGACTGAAGGTCAGTCTACTCCCAGTTTTACTTCACCATTGGATTGATACATTACTCTGTGTTGCATTATTCAAGCCAGTCTGTAGGTACAATGTATTAATGAAAACTGACATTAAAGAAATAAATAAATGTTTTTGTCAGGTAATAAGGAAAGCAGGCAAAACATCAGCTTCATTTTCTGTGCCACATTTTCATTGCCACTCTCTCCAAACATTCAAATTCTGCTGCAGTATCCCACAATGGTGACGGTGAAAGCATGATGCCTCTTAAGACTGATCGTGTAATGAAATAAGGCTGTGATGGCTCAGAAAATGCTCATGATACAAAACATGGTAGCGATACGTAAAGTTGACCTTTAGATTTAATATTCTATGATGGAAAAATAGAAAATTGTTTTTATTAAGTATATTCAGTTTTTGTTGATTCATTGTAACGGGTGTTTTTTTCTTCCTTACCTACATGTTTATACATTGTAAATGTTTCTTTTTCCTCTTGTACTGGACGATATTATCAGACGTGGATTTTATGAGTAGAGGTAGCTGTTAGGTTTTGGTTGTGACATATTTGTTACATGTTCATATTTAATAAAGTCCTCTATCAGCGCTAATTCCTTTAGAGTGAGATGTGACTTCAGTACCCATGGATGTATTTTGGTAAAATTAGTGCTTGTTTCAGCAAATTGTCACGAAATGGTACACTCGATGTCTAGTGCTGCATGGTGAAGGCCATGGCGAATTAGTTCTTCATTTCTCATGAACCTCTTGCATGTAATATTTGGGGTAGCATATTTAAAATATACATGTATATACTTTCTGGGTTGGCATTTTAAAACAGAATTTTCTTCAAATTCACAAAAATTTCAATTGAAAATTGATTAGTTGAGCACCCTTATTATCATAACTAGGGTCATGAGAAAAAGACTATGTTAACAATGGCCTTAATCGGAGAATGTCGGTGCCCTGCTGACTATTACTGGATGTTTCTAAGAAGAATAATGTGTAGAAAACTAAAATTGTAAGACATAGCTTCCTACAAAGGTTGAATATTTGATGTAGTTTGATGTATAAATAGTTATAGAGATCTTGTAGATGTTGTTTACACCATTTGTATTTTGTGTGACTTGTGTACATGTACATTCAGGGTTATTGTTGAGTGCATGCAGTATGAATATATTCACATCTTAGTAGACAGAATTAATTTATGCTAGCAGTTACTGAAAACTGTGCCATTTATCAACAACATTGAACAAAGCTAATTCTAGCACATCTGCCAAATTGCATACTACACAGAGAATAGAGACGTTGACTGCATATATCGGACCGTAGATGTAGTGAATGTTTTAATGTGACCCGACACTATTGTCGAAGAGTAACGTCGTAGCGTTCGGCAGGGTTGTTCCAACCGCAGGGAGGATAGGTTGATACCCCCCGGTACCGCATACAGTTTAAACGTATGAAAACAAATTATATGACGTCATCAACATGAAGCCGTGCAATCTATATGTAGGTGAACATGCTTAACTTGGGGGCGGATGCACTCGCTTTCATATCTATGTACGCTTAGCAACTACGAAGTATAAACAATGAAAAGCAGCAGCAAAATTCTATGTACATGTTAACTGACTGAATTTAATTAGTTTTCCATCGAAATTTTGACAATCATGTCCAGTCAAATACAGTTCGATACATGCAGGCGATGTCTATATTCTCTGTGTAGTAGGTATTTGGCAGATATGTGTTAGAATCTAAAATAAAAGCAAAACAAGTGGAAAGTACACCAGTATAGTGTTGCAAAGGGGGAGAATTCAGTCTGCTTCCTGTACATGGAAAAGAACCTTTAGAATAGATGTCCTAAAAAGTGCTTAAATTCGGTTTGCACACAGATCTAGCAGAGAGTAATGTTCATCCTCCAAAGGCTTGTGCATAGATATAAAAATATATAAAAAATAAAATGAACACTGCTGTTGTACTTGTATATCGCACTATTGTTATTTTATTATTTGCTGAATAGGATGTCTATAACCAACTCATTTAACTAAAGCATTCATTCCATTGCAACCAGTGATCATGGCAGTGACCATAGTGGTACCTGGTGTGATTGTTTCTTCCAAGATTAGCCCACTTTCTGCAGGGATTTGACCCAGTTTTATACAGGATTGACCCAGTTTAGAATGACCTGGTTTTATACAGGATTGTGCAAATTTCTTCCCAGATTTCAAAGTTTCCTTTATTAGGAATCCACTTTCCACCAGGATTAACAGTTTCCTCCAGGATCAACACAATTGCATCCAGGATTTATGGTCCACTGCAGTTTGCTCCAGGATCAACACAATTGCATCCAGGATTTATGGTCCACTTCAGTTTGCTCCAGGATCAACACAATTGCATCCAGGATTTATGGTCCACTTCAGTTTGTTCCAGGATCAACACAATTGCATCCAGGATTTATGGCCCACTTCAGTTTGCTCCAGGATCAACACAATTGCATCCAGGATTTATGGTCCACTTCAGTTTGCTCCAGGATCAACACAATTCCTTCAGGATTTATAGTCCACTTTAGTTTCCCCCAGGATTAACACAAATGCTTCCAGGTTTATTCCACTAAATCCATCAGGATTAGTTAACTTTCCTCCAGGGTTATGTTTCCTCCAAGATCGACACAATTCCTTCAGGATCACTTTAGTTTCCCCCAGGATTAACAGTTTCCTCCAGGAATAACCTTTCCTCCAAGTTTAACCCATTTTCCTCCAGAATTAACAACCTCCTCCTGGATTATCCCAGAAAACCCAGTAAATCCTCAATCAAATACATCCAATACAGTTAACTCCTGCTACGTGTACATAACAAGAATGTAGTCTTGATGAGCTGCTGTTAGAACACTTCAAACTTCAACGGCACCATAATATTGTCTGGCCTTTAAAGAAATTAAGTGTGAAAGCAGAAGCACTTCTGTTCAGTGTAATTCTTTTGCGTCAGCGATCAGTCAATAAAAATCATTAAATTTGAGATGAATTTTTAAATTGGTAAATAGGATGGAAGGAGAGTACATGTATTGATTCCACAACACTCAGAATTTCATTAACTTTCACCATTATACTGGAATACAGCAAAAGTTCCACTCCATGGTATTGATCATTATCGGCAACTGTAAAGCTAGTGAACCATACTGGCCATTTTGCTTTATGTTTTTGCCCAGTGCCATGTGGTTATACAGTACTGTTCAGTACATTTAAGGTCAAGGTCACAGTTTTACCCTACTCTTGAGTTGATATGTCCACAGCTGTCTAGATCATTAATGGATCAAGATGGTGTCGTTGGTAAAGCTGTGATTTTGCACTCATCCACTTTGGCTGTTTGAACGTGGAAGGCTGGTGTGACCCATGTTCCGCATGGACAGCGTTCTCCTGAAATGAAAAAAATATACAATGCAATGCACAAGATGCTTGATGGGTGTTCACATAGTAATGGGGACACAGACCCAACGCCCTTGAGAAAATTGGTCAAGGTTAATGAAAAACTGTAGTGTTTTTTCTACAGGACTAGATGCACATGTGGTACAGTTTTGAAAAATGCTTAAGGGGCCTCCGTGGCTCAGTTGGCTAGCAGGCTAGCACAGCCTAATGACCCAGAAACCTCTCGCCAATGCAGTCGCTGTGAGTTCAAGTCCAGCTCATGCTGGCTTCCTCTCCGGCCGTAAGTGAGAAGATCTGTCAGCAACCTCTGGATGGTTGTGGGTTTTCCCCGGGCTCTGCCCGGTTTCCTTCCACCATAATGCAGGTCGCCGTTGTATAAGTGAAATATTCTTGAGTACGGCGTAAATCACCAATCAAATAAATAAATAAATAAAATAATTAAATAAAATAAAAATGCTTAAAGAGTTCAAGAGAAATCCCATTCCAAGCTTGTCCAAAAATGCAACTTACCTGACTTTAAAAACATTTACCAAGGTCAAAATGAATAGAAGCTATCCCAATGCTTCATTGTGCATGTGGTATAAGTTTGGTAAACCTAACGGCAAGACATCACGCATAGCTTGTTTACAAAGAAATGGATCTTATATAGATGAGATAAACTAATGCCAACAGCTAGAACAAGAATCCTACTTGATTTAGGCCAAGGGGTTGACCCTACCAGTAATAAAAATATTGAATAAAGCGAGAAAATATCTTAAGCAATGAATATGTTGTTGACTTTGAAGAGTAAGTACATGTATAAACAGGGCTGAAGTACTGTTCTTGCCACACGCGATCAGCAGGGCTGAATTCCACATGGCAGTACTGTTCTTGCCACACGCAAACAGCAGGACTGAATTACAGATGGCAGTACTGTTCTTGCCACACGCGATCAGCAGAGCTGAATTCCACATGGCAGTACAGTTCTTGCCACACACGATCAGCAGGACTGAATTCCACATGGCAGTACTGTTCTTACCACACGCGATCAGCAGGACTGAATTCCAGATGGCAGTACTGTTCTTGCCACACGCAAACAGCAGGACTGAATTACAGATGGCAGTACTGTTCTTGCCACACGCGATCAGCAGAGCTGAATTCCACATGGCAGTACAGTTCTTGCCACACACGATCAGCAGGACTGAATTCCACATGGCAGTACTGTTCTTACCACACGCGATCAGCAGGACTGAATTCCAGATGGCAGTACTGTTCTTACCACATGCGATCAGCAGGACTGAATTCCAGATGGCAGTACCGGTACTGTTCTTGCCACATGCGATCAGCAGGACTGAATTCCAGATGGCAGTACTGTTCTTGCCACACGCGATCAGCTGGACTGAATTCCACATGGCAGTACTGTTCTTCCCACACGCGATCAGCAGGACTGAATTCCACATGGCAGTACTGTTCTTGCCACACATGATCAGCAGGACTGAATTCCACATGGCAGTACTGTTCTTGCCACACGCAATCAGCAGGACTGAATTCCACATGGCAGTACTGTTCTTGCCACATGCAATCAGCAGGACTGAATTCCACATGGCTGATTCGCCTGCAGCTTTACTTAAGTCAGGAGGGTTGTCGGGTACACGGTTAGGGGTATAGATTTACTCCAGGCATTTCAGTTCCCTCCAGCCATAAACCTGACTGCTGACGAACTTAGTGATAAATTCGTGCAAACGGCTTTAAAAACCAATCAAAAAAAAAAACCCCAAAAATCACATAAATAAATAAAATTCAATGCGAAAAAATGGTAAAACCCGTGGTATTCCACAAAAAGGCCTTATGCACATAAATCAAGGAAAAGAAAACTACGCATTTTAATAACGGAAATACATGCATGTACTATTATTATTAAACTTACCAAACCAATTATAGGAACCGAGCTTGGCACAACACTTTGGGCAGATAATCTGAAAGAAAACCAATAATTTCCATTCAGGTTCTTTTGTGAAGTTGGGTTTTCCATTATACAGCTATTTATATGTTTTTCTACAATAATGTTTGTCACGTGATAGAAAACCATGCACATCTGAAAGCAATTTATGCCGGCACAAAACTGAATACAAGATGTCATTTCACTGACATAGCATATCCCTAGACCAGGAGCAAATCACACATCAGTTTGGTTTGAATCTACAAGTATAATTTTCCAAAAGTTTGATTTGATTTTGATTTTACTGGGTTTTTTTTTTTTAAATCCATACCCATGCTTTGTCAAGCTACTTAAAAGCTTTCTCACATGTAACCTGCAGATATGCAAACCATACTGGTGGAAGTCCAGCGACCATGTGCGTGATTGGCGACTTTATTATATTGTTACCAAGGCCCCACGAGCAGTAAGAGCAACGGATTCTACAAATACCCTGTCCAAGGTCGGTTTTGAACACACATACCACACTTACTTTTCCCTCCATGGCCAGGATATCGTTCCTCATCCATTCAACAGGCTCTATGAACAATGACCTCTGACACAGTTCCTCTTGACCAATGAGACTGTGTTTTCCTCTAGCTGACTGCTGGCTTCTCCAATCAAATGCAGCGTCTCCTGCTCCTTGGGAATGTGGTAAGATTCCTGACCTTCTGAATAAAGGCCGTCTGAAACATTTATTGTATATTGTGATAATTATAATTATTATAATTATTATAATATAATTATTATAACTATTTGCTTTGGCTAAATGGCACATTCATCAATATTTCACTTCCACAGTCACATACAAATAATTAAAAGAAAAAAAGACTTTCAGTGCAATTTATGCATACACTGTATTTTAATTTCATTTTTGAGACAAAACTACATTAGTTGAATTAATCAATGTCAAGGCTTCGCAAAAAAATAATTTCATCAGGCTAAACAAAATAATGCCCTCAGAATTTGTCCCAATAAACACCTTACAAACATGCAAAATGGTTGAAGTATTACCGTACAAGGCCACTGATGTACTTAGTGCTGTGCTCAGTGATGTGACTGCAGCCAAGATTATATGTGAAGGAATCAAAGTACTTGAGGAAACCACCGTTCTTGGCCAGATACCAGACAAGCTTCCCTGAGTTTCCTGATTCAAACATGGGACCTCATTGGTCCAGAGTCTGACAGCTGGAGTAAGCCAGCTCTTGGCTGGCCAGATATTCACACACAAAATGAGAACTGTATCTGAGACTTGAGGCCTCAGGGGTCAGAGGCCAATCATGTACACAGAGAATGAGGTTTTGACCAAATGAACAGATGAAGGCTGGCTGTTCTTTTTCTTTAAGCACGGTTAAAATGCCAGTTGTACATTTACCTGCATTTGCGACATTTGAAGAATGAGCTTGCTTTCTGTTGACCTGAGCGAGACTGTTGTAATGGATCTTCATGTAGGTCACCCAGAATCTCATTGACCTTTGCTGAAAAAATAACCAACATCAATCACATTATTTCAAACAATTGCTACACATGGTGGAATTGAAACAGCAAGGTGGAATTACAGTGAAAATATATCCTTAGCTAGATACAGTTTTAAATATTTATTATCTAGGTTATTGTACATCTTCACGGCCCCAATGGCTCAGCTGGTAGGGCGTCTGCTTCGGAAGTGGAATATCCAGAGTCAATCCTGGGTCGGGTCACACCTAAGATCTTAAGAGAGGAAGTTGTAGTTTCCTTGCTTGGTTCAGCAAGAAGGGGATAGTGCAACGATTAGTTGACCCGTATCAGTATAATGGCTCGGGCAGGGTGGCTTACTTGCCTTCGGTAAGTCGTCTCAGTGAAGCAGCACTAGATAAAAGAGAGGTGGGAATCCGTCCTGCAACAAGGAGGCACATTACACATACATGCACCCTAATGATTCCTTCATCGTCATATGACTGAAAAATTGTTAAGTACGACGTTAAACCCCAAGCACTCGCTCACTCACTGTAAATCTTGTGGACAGTTTACAGTGTGGACAATTTATGCAAACAATTATGGTAAAAATGGCACTAAAAATGACATGTTTGTGCCATAAAAGATTTAAGCTTCATAAAACTGTGTACGTTATTTCTCTACACCCCTTACATGTAGTTCTCTCATAATGTTTCAAAATATTGGTTATTATTATCATTGTTATCTCTCATTATTTACAGAGGCGGTTGAAGAATAAGGGTATGTTTCCAGTATTTTCAGTTCTGAAGTTTAAAATATAGGATTGATTGATTGATTGGTGTTTTTTTACGCCGTTCTCAAGAATATTTCACTTATACGACGGCGGCCAGCATTATGGTGGGTGGAAACCGTGCAGAACCCGGGGGAAACCCACGACCATCCGCAGTAAAATATAGGGGAAAACAGTAAGTAAACTAGTTTGTAATAGTACACTACTAAATAGATATTCAATATGTATGCGTGTCTGGAAATGGAGATAAACAATTTCATGTTTATGAATCCATGTACTGTATTCTACATAGATTTTAACATTTTTGAAGTGACACATTTTGCTTGATTCTAAATGAATCATCCCCGTTGTAGGGCCACTTGGGAATTTTGGGAGAAGTTTGATTAGTTCCCTATCAGAAAAAACTTATGTGTTGGCATCAAAAGCATTATTTTAAGTCTCTTAGGTGCTTCTGAATATGCATTTTTACATACAGGCAAAAGGTGCAATACAGTACATGCTTTGATATGCAGTCATGGTTACCTCCCCTTTGGACCTTGAGCGCGAGCATCTGAATTCTGTAGTTGACATAGTGAGGGTGTTGAGGGTTGACTTCACTTCCCATGGCCTCAAACAAGTGCAGTTGCTCTAGAAATCCAAAGTTTGGTCTGACGGAAGAAAATGTATAATGCAAATGGTTCAGTTGTAGTTACAGGATTTGCCTGAAAAATTAACCTGACAATGGGAATTTGAAGAGGAAAACAAAGGTGATGAATTGTTACTTTTGGCCCTATATAGTATCATATCATCAAGAAAAATCTCAGAAGACCATTCTAAGATCAATAACAATCAATCAAAATAAACGATATACTCTTTGAAACAGTGTGTGTGCTGAGAAATGACATGTTGCCTTGTACAGTGAGTTGCCTTGTAACTGTAAACCAATGTAAGCTCTTTGGAAAGAGTTTGCCATAGGCCAGGGTTCACTCATGTATGCCGATATCACAGGTTTTGTGAATGCTTCCAGGGAGATGGTTGTGATTTTCCCACTTATTTCAGGGTATCTGTTAGTGAGTGCCTCAAATTTTAGAGAAAACACAGTAGTCATGGACAGAATTTTAAGTAAAATACAGAATCACTACATACCAATACAAACATACTACATGTAAAATTTACACACTTCATGCATACGCCCATTCTTTTTAACATAACAATGTTTTATGATGTCAGTTTTTCTTTTTGAATATGACCAATGACTGAGCACTTTACAAAAGAAAACTCTGTCAGATCAGTTACACAGGAAATGAAAGACCATTGTCTATAGTCCTTTATCGAAACATCCCTAGTTATTATCCCTATACTAACATTTTTTTCTGTCTTTTTCTGAGAACTAACAGGACTCCAGTGACAGAAAACCCTCTGAACAAAAGAGCTGTATCTCTCACGTTGTTGGAATATTGCGAGCTTACCCTAAATGACCTCAAATTTTGACCACAAAAGTACATTTTTAGAGGAAAATAAGTGTCACAAAATATTAGTTTTTGGTGCTGAAACAATTCCAGTAGAATATCTCAAAACACATTTCTAAAATCAAATCAACAGAAAAATGGGCAAGTTAGTCACGGACGAAATTTACACGGTCATTTATGGTATATTCAAATTACATGTAAATCTGTGGTTCATAAGCCAATGAGATGACAGAATTCAAGAAGCCTCTGATATCTGGATTCAAAATTACACTGCAAGGTGAACACAGAGATCTGCTGAGGCTACATGTATGCAATATTACCTCCAGGCACTAAAGAGCTCGGGTCCATCCGTACGCACATGTATTTTAGCTCAGCATGGCCACTATCAAGTATTCATATATATATTGTGATTTGTGCGCTACATGCCAGGATTTTGTCAGCCAGCATTTTATCAACTTCAGTCCTTCTGATGAAATCCTTCGGGCATTTGAGCTCAGACTTCCTCTTCAGTAATGCAGCACTACATATACAGTATATATGTACATAAACTAAGCTCCAGGGGAATTCAACTAGCAACATGTACTTTTGGTTTCGACACTGCAAAGCTACACTCTTTACACTACTCTTGCTTAAATCATCCTCTATACCAAGACATATTCACAGACCCAGAGAATCCCACTTCTTGGACTCTGTCCGGTCACAGCACCAGTACAATAGCTAAAGGATTATCTCCCCATGACAAACCTTGATTTGTAATTGGATCTTCACATCCAAAATTAAGCACTCTACCAACTATGCTACAGAGTAATTTCTGCTAGTGTGCAACAAGCTGTTCCTTTTACACTTGACCCCTCCAACTTCAAGCCTCCCCTCTCTCAGGAAACACACACATTCAAAAGCCTTAAGCCTTGTGGAACACTGAGATTTGAACCCAGATCTCCACATGTGAAATCTAGAACTCTACCAACTGAGCTGAAGGGAATAGCTACACATGTCCACATACTTGATTGAGTGCCGCTTTGAGGACACAAAGTCCAGGGCCTCATCCAGGCTTCTGTGTTCTGTCTTCATCATGACATATGCAATCACCACAGTCGCACTTCTGGACAGTCCAGCAACACTAAAACAAACAGATGAACTGAAAATGAAACCATCATACGATCGTTTCGCTGTATGTTCAAATCAAATTGCAGGGTACTTTTTGCACATTTCACAAAGCACGCATGGGAACTGATGGCAACAAAATAGTCAGAAAATTCAACAAGTGTCTGAAAATACCTCACCTTACCTCCAAATTACATAAGAAATCACCTGTTCCGACAAAATCAGCTGTTTTGTTTTTTTTAATTTAAACAAAAAAGTCTGAAATAGCCAACTACTGGAAAATTCCCATGCCTGATAAACAAAAGGAAGGAATCTTTGCACATATGTATGTATGCATGTATTTTCAATGTGTTTGAAAGACAAAGGTTTTGAACACTTGACCGTGACAACATCCCTGGCTAAAGGAATTACGATGAATACTTGGCACAGCTTGAAAATTCCCTTACCAGTGCACAAGCACCCCGCCCTGCTGACGCCCCTCCTCGATGAACCTGAAACAGTCAGACAGTCTAGTCAAGAGGTCAGCGTCCTCGACATCATTGGCCGACACATACAAGTACTTGAAGCCTGCATGTTGTTCCGTAGGTAGAGGCCTGTGGCATACTGTGAGAATGTGCGTCACCCCTAGCTTACGCAGCTCTTCTGCATCCACTGCCATCTCACTTCCCAGATACAGCTTCTCTAACACCTCGTTCATGTCCAGACCTGTGACCTCCCCACTCATGTTTCTCCTCGCTAAAACACACACACATATATATATATATATATATACAATAAGCGACATTCGCATTTTAGAATATGCATCACCACACTCGCCACAACGGAGCACCCAAGGTCAAATTAGCACCCAGTCTCAGACAGTGGCCTTTGAAGTTTGAGCTGCTTTCCACGGCCAATATGGCAACATTTCAAAATAACACTTTCTACTTGGCATTTTCAGTTTCTCCATTGCTTTTACTGTAAGGTGCGAATGGGAACATCATTTCCAATGGAGAATGAACAGATATTTAATGTGGTAAGCATGCCAATGCTAGGTTAAGTATAGGCTGTTGAGCAAAAATTAGCACCCACCTCCAGTGTAATGCAAGATCTTGTGACATTTCTGCTAAAAACATGGTGGGCATCAGAAATGTGAAAGTGACTTATGTACTCATTTTAGAGTTTATAGATTGGGATGAGGAGATTACCTCTCCTCTGATTATGGCTGATACGTTCAATGCTCAGTCTGTAGTGTCTCACCAATGCGGTCACTGTGAGTTCAAGACCAGCTCAAGCTGGCTTCCTCTCCGGCCATATGTGGGATGGTCTTCCAGAACCTGCGGATGGTCCTGGGCTCTGTCCGGTTTCCACCCACCATAATGCTGGCCGCCATCGTATAAGTGAAATATTCTTGAGTACATTGTAAAACACCAATCAAATAAATAAATGAACAATCTGTAGTGTCAGAATGCACAGTGACAAAAACGTAAGTATGGAAGTCCCAATGCAGGCTAGGCCTGCAGCTCAGACCAAATCTCCTGAAATGGACCCTACAGCCTATAACAAGCCTGGTTGGCATTTCAGGAGTCCTTCGAGTTCACGCAGATATGAGTGAGACAGTGTGAGAGCTCTCGTAATCTAAGCAGCTAAAAGATGAGGTTTTGGGTTACTTGTTAGACTGTTGGCCCAACAGTGCCGTTAGCAGCTGCCATAAATTCACATCTCTTAGCATCAACAGTTAGCAAGAGCCCTCACCCGGCCTGTCTCATCCATACCTGCGTGAACTCGCGAGACTCCTGAAATTCCAACTCGGCTTACACACTTACACACTAGTGACTGTATAACATATATTATTAATGAATATTTAAACTGTAGTGAACGAAAATAATTACTTCTAAATTGTTTGAAATGATTTAACAGCTGACGGACATACACCATATAGGTCATTAATATGAAAACTTAATTACAATAAAGTCTTTGCATTTCATTTTATCATAAGATCAATAACATGCTGTCGTTGTTGTTCAGCTTGTCTTATCTGAAAGCAATCCTGTCTCCAACGCCATCGTCGCACTGTTGTCACAAATTAACTCAGACATAGAAAGTTTTGTTTGGAAAATTAAGAATGACACTTACATTTAATCAGTTCAGTTCGCCGCTATATTATTAATTTGGTTTTGCTGATAAGACTATTCCAAATGTCACAACAACAGGAAAGCGTGACTGCTCGCCACTACAAGCGTGAGTAGTTATGTTAAAATGCTTGATCAACACATCAATCCGGAAAGCGACATACATGACCAGTTATATCATGAAGTCCTCTGCCCTGATAAAATAGTGTAACTTTATGAAAACAGGTACTGTAATGATCAGCAGCATAGTATAATGAAATTTACCTTTGAGCGCCTGGACATCTAGATTCAAATACTCAAATTGTTTCTATCTACACATGAACTGAATCATAACAAACCTTAACTTTGGTAAATTGACAAAAGGCCGTATTTGACCAGTTAAGTGTGCGTATATATTTTGGGGGTTTTACATCGTACTTGACAATTAGTCATATCAGGACGAGGAGTCATTAACTGTTTGTACATGTAGCTTACATGTGTTTGACATGATATTTCCGCACTTTATTCATACATTTAGCATGCGTGACAAACTTTCGCGCTGAGACATGATAGTTGCTTTCTGGCAAAACTTGTTTCTGAGTGGATTAGGATTGGATATTTCACTGACCATTTATACAACATACAGGCCTATATTTCTCGAGATCTGTATTATGGAGCACCGTACCAATCTTCAAAAATTTATCTTATCCATCAAACAGGGTAAATTAAATTAGTTCTTCAATGTTTGGTTAGAATGTGCTACTTAAATTTAAATGTACCATTCAGTTCCTATACAGAAGCAGATGGTTATGCGCATTTATTACTTATGTTATTGGTGTTTTACGCCGTACTCGAGAATATTTTACTTGTACGTCGCGAGGAAGCCAGCATGAGCTGGACTTGAGCTAACAGCGCCCACATCGGTGAGAGGCTCCTGGGTCATTGCGCCGAGCTGGTGTGCTAACCCTCTCGGCCACAGAGGCCCCCTGCAGGCTACTTAAAGCGTTCAAAGTATTAATCATGTGCAACGTAACTTGCAAAAAATCCTTTTCGCCACAAAGGGCAAATTATTAAAATGTAAGTTAGTGAAGATAGTTGTTTTGTTTTTCTTTTTCTGTTAATAATGGGACCAATCGTGAAATGTGCATGTATGCATGATCGCATAGCGGTGAAACCAGCGTCATGCGATGTCCATCTGCCATTTTCATTGTATGATGATGTCTGAATGGTTTAATATTTGCATAGATTATATTATTATATAATATCTAAATTACAAATATAACTCCATCTATATTTGAGCAATCGTTTATCTATTAATAAAGGCCTTTTTGCATTTTCATTTTCACTCCATATAGTGGATTTCATTTTGACATTTGTTGGACAATCTAAATTTACTATATTGGCGTTGTATAATGTCTCTGTAGGCCAATACATACGTACAATTTTGCGAAAAATATACTGTGAACACTTTACAAAGACAAAAGGGCAGATCTACAAACATTCCTGTACAAATAAACCAAGATTAATTGAAGGTTCAATGAAACTTGGGAACATTGCTAAAAACCCACGACACTGCTTGTCATGCTGGCACCTCCACTGTCATCCACCGTCATGCAATAGCTGGTCTTGAACTTACAGCACTAGCACGCCATGTATGGGGGCCCATTGGTGACAATAAGTCCCAATACTCGTGTGATTGTTGGCACAGTCTAACGTCTTTGAAGAGAACTTGTCACCCACCAATATGGAGCACTCTGTGCATCACAATGTTTATACAAGTTTGCTGTTCAAAACCGATGACCTCGAACCTAAAATTTCTTCCCAAAACACATACTTAAACCAGAGACCAATGTATGCAAAAATAAACAAACGAATTTGCTCCAGTTCATATTTTGCCCTGCTCTCAGTCCCAACTGCCCATGTTCTTTTTTTTCAATTTATTTATTAACCTGACCCGTAAACCTGTCTGTCATCGTATAAGCGAAAAAAAAAAGCTGTCGAATATGGCGTTAAAAAAAGATTTAATCAAATGTATAAAGATATCCCATGCAGTGGTTGGTCTACAGCGGGTCTGAGATAGCAAATAGATCGTCCGCACAGCGGCTAGCATGTATATAACTTGTTAGTAACTGACATCAGAATATTATGCTTTACAACATACGTGTATCACAAGGGCAAAATTGGGGTCATTTCTTCAGTTATCGACAATAATTTGTTAAAAATGTCTCTCGTTGGAATGAGTGATTATGGCTTAATGGCACAACGGCAAAATTTCAGCCATGTCCTGATGATGTCTCGTTGGATGATACAGACGAAATGGTGAAAGTACAAATGTAACACAAATTTGGCATATATAGGGAGCACTTTATTTACTATAAAACAATCCACATTTTCACATTTAATTATAAGCTGTAAACTATACAATGGACGCCTCCTGGTTTTTACAATTGTGGCTTAATTGTATGTCAAACATACCTTGACGGTATCGGCTCCTTTCGACAATAATTTGTGGATATATTGGATATACCCTTTAATAGGTGTATATGGGAAATGAACTGAGCATTGCAGTGAAGCTTAAATTCTGAAGAGTGCAAAACTTTTCTTAAACAGCGGTTTGGGGGGGGGGGGGGGGGGGGGGGTGGAATCAAACTCAGTCACAATAAAGAACTTCTTTTACTCTTTGTCCTTCTATTCACTGATTTGTCAGTACTTGACCAACATGGCATGAAAGCCATTCGTAATGAATAGCTGTGTTATATATTCTGTCTGTTTTCTGTCAGTTCTCTGTCCGTTTCCTGTCTCTTTTCAACAGCACTCTCTCCAGACCGATCATCGGAGCTTCAAACGCAAGGGAGACAACAAAGGCCAGTCCGTACGACATGACGATGTGGCCAAGGAAATAGTAGATCTGCGAAACAAAAACCGAAAATTACGACATCGTTAACTCTGGCTTGACTGTTCGTTTACATCACGATTTATGTCGCTTTCAATATTACATCTGTCATATAGCGAAGTTATCAGGTCAATTCGAAACCCGCATATTTCGAGTGCTGCATCACTGGAACGCTGAAGACACCCGAAACCCCGTTAATTCACAGTTTTGTGACACTATAGGCTATGTGGCAGATCGAAGTATCGCAAGGAATCTTGCCAACATTTTCTACACGGTTAAGATGCAAGAACTGTCAAGCTCATAAACGCATACATTGCTTTTTCATTTTGAAACACCCATTTCTTAAAAAACTCTGTTTTGCTGCATGAAGAGCAAAATCCAGATACTGGAATAAAATCCATATCTACATTTCAGTGGATACATTTTCATTACCATTCAGAGATATGATAGAGAAGCCCATTGTTTTTATTAGTTCGGAAGTCCATTAAGAGAAATGGATAAAAGCCCATTGCGAATGCTGGTACAGAAGCCCATTGGATGTATTGGTAGACGAGCCAGTTGGGAGTGTTGCTAGACAAACCCATTCAGGGAAATGATAGAGAAGCTCACAGAAAGTGTTGATAGAAAAGCCCATAAAGAAAAATGACAGAAAAGCCCATTGGGAGTGTTAGTAGACAAACCCATTCAGAGATATGATAGAGAAGTTCACAGGGAGTGTTGACAGAAAAGCCCATTGGGAGTGTTGGTAGACAAGCCCATTGGGTGTGTTGGTAGGCAAGCCCATTGGGAGTGTTGGTAGGCAAGCCCATTGAGAGTGTTGCTAGACAAGCCCTTTGGGAGTGTTGGTAGACAAGCCCATTGGGAGTGTTGGTAGGCAACCCCATTGGGAGTGTTGGTAGACAAGCCCATTGGGAGTGTTGATAGACAAGCCCATTGGGTGTGTTGGTAGACAAGCCCATTGGGAGTGTTGGTAGGCAAGCCCATTGGGAGTGTTGGTATGCAAGCCCATTGAGAGTGTTGGTAGGCAAGCCCATTGGGAGTGTTGATAGACAACCCCATTGGGAGTGTCGGTAGGCAAGCCCATTGGGAGTGTTGGTAGACAAGCTCATTGGGAGTGTTGGTACGCAAGCCCATTGGGAGTGTTGGTAGGCAAGTCCATTGGGAGTGTACGTAGACAAGCCCATTGGGAGAGTTGGTAGACAAGCCCATTGGGTGTGTTGGTAGGCAAGCCCATTGGGAGTGTTGGTAGACAAGCCCATTGGGAGTGTTGGTAGGCAAGCCTATTGGGCGTGTTGGTAGGCAAGCCCATTGGGAGTGTTGGTACACAAGACCATTGGGAGTGTTGGTAGACAACCCCACTGGGAGAAATGATACAGAAGTTCATTGGGAGAAATGATACAGAAGCTCATTGGGAGTGTTGGTAGACAAGCCCATTGGGAGTGTTGGTAGGCAAGCCCATTGGGAGTGTTGGTACACAAGACCATTGGGAGTGTTGGTAGACAACCCCACTGGGAGAAATGATACAGAAGTTCATTGGGAGAAATGATACAGAAGCTCATTGGGAGTGTTGGTAGACAAGCCCATTGTGAGTGTTGGTAGGCAAGCCCATTGGGAGTGTTGGTACACAAGACCATTGGGAGTGTTGGTAGACAACCCCACTGGGAGAAATGATACAGAAGTTCATTGGGAGAAATGATACAGAAGCTCATTGAGAGTGTTGATAGAGAAATTCAGAGACATGAAAGAAAAGCCCATTGAGAGTGTACGTAGACAAGCCCATTGAGAGAATCTCGGTAGAGAATCTCATTAAAAGAAATGACAGAGAAGCCAGTTGGAAGTTCTGGTAGAGAAGCCTATTAAGATAAATGATAGAGTAGGAAATTGGCAGTGTTGGTAGTCATCGAAAATTAAGATAAATGACAGAGAAGCCAACTGGCAGGGTTGGTAAACATGCCCATTAAGATAAATGATAGAGAAGCGAATTAGGAATGGAGTAGAGAAGTTCATTAAGAGAAACCATACAGAAACTCATGGCAGTGTTGATGGAGGAACTCATTAAGATAAATGATAGAGAAGGCCATGGGCGTGTTGGTAGAGAAGCTCAATGAGAGAAACGATAGAGATCATGGCAGTGTTGGTAGAGAAGCCCACTGAGAGACATGACACAGGAGCTCATTATTATATAGAGGAGCCAGTTATTAGTGTTGGCAGAGAGGACCATTAAGACAAATGATAGAGAAAGCCATTGGGAGTGTTGGTAGAGAAGCCCATTAAGAAAATTGATAGAAAAGACCATTGTTATTATTGGTACGGAAGTCCATTAAGAGAAATGAAAGAAAAGCCCATTGCGAGTGTTGGTAGAGAAGCCCATTGAAGGTGCTGGTAGAGAAGTTCAGTAAGAAAACGATAGAGAAGCTCATGGTAGTGTTGGTAGAGAAGCTCATTGAGAAACATGTTAGAGGAGCCCATTCAGAGATATGATAGAGAAGCCCATTGTTTTTATTAGTTCGGAAGTCCATTAAGTGAAATGGAAGAAAAGCCCATTGCGAATGCTGGTACAGAAGCCCATACGGAGTATTGGTAGACAAGCCAATTGGGAGTGTTGCTAGACAAACCCATTCAGGGAAATGATAGAGAAGCTCACAGGGAGTGTTGATAGAAAAGCCCATTAAGAGAAATGACAGAAAAACCCATTGAGAGTGGAGGTAGACAAGCCCATTTGGGAGTGTTGGTAGACAAGCCCATTGAGAGAAAAGATAGAGAGGCCCATTACTATAAATGAAAGGAAAGCCCACTGGAAGTGTTGGTTGACAAGCCCACTGGAAGTGTTGGTTGACAAGCCCATTGGGAGTGTTGGTAAAGAGAAAAGATAGAGAGGCCCATTAATATAAATGAAAGGCAAGCCCACTGGAAGTGTTAGTTGACAAGCCTACTTGAAGTGTTGGTTGACAAGCCCATTGAGAGAAATGATAGAGAACTCATTGGGAGTGATGGAAGAGAAGCCCATTAAAAGAAATGATAGAGGAGCCTAATGTGGGTGCGGGCAGAAAAGCCCATTAAGAGAAATGATAGAGAAGCTCATGGGAGTGTTGACAGGGAATCTCATTGGCTGTTCAGGTGCAGAAATCGATTTTTTTGCCGATTTGACGACAATGAATACCGTGCTTGTAGTGCGATAATGTGTTTAACTTAATATCGATAACATGGAATTTATCATCTATATGGTCCTGTTTCACCTTTATAAAATCAAGACCACCAGCACAACATTGATTTCAGTAAAACTGAATAGTAAATAGTTGTATTCTGTTATGTCATATTTTTGGCGCATGGTATCATTCGCCTGGTTCTGAATTCGAGAAGCTCTTGGATATAGACAGGAACATCATTATTTGTCTACTCTTGATCTCAGGAGGTGCATGGCCACTTTCATACATTTTTATTCTGAAAATAACAGTATCTTACCATGTTGAGGTCAGATGCATGAGGTACGACTTCTCTTCCCGTAGCAAAGTACAGAATAACGAGCGGGTGAATGAGATAGGCACAGTAGGTGAGCCGACCGAGGGGCTGGAAGGGGGCCCAGGAGAGAAGGCTGTTGATGATACCTGGTATAGACAACATAAACGTAACTCCTCCGGAAAATATAAAATATCAAACGGACATTTTTTCTCCAAAAAAAAAATAATAATAATTTTGTTCGTCAAAGGCCATCATAGTATGAAATCTTAGGATGGATATTACTATGCCTTTTGTGAACATTTAAACATGGCATTACGTTAGTTCGGAAATAGTTCGAGTTCCAAAGAAGTTCAGTTTGTCTTAAACAGTACTATAGGAATGTTCATTTGACCGATTCGGTGTCCTAATGGTAAGAGGATCCGCCTCGAACTGAGGAGACTCCGGGATCAAACCTGGGTCCGATCATACCAAAGACTTCAAAATTGGGACTTGTTGCTGCTTCGCTTGGCGTTCAGCACTGAGAGGTTAGAGAAACAGGACTGGTTCGCCCGGTGTCTGTATAATGTGACTGGGTGGGGTGTCTTGTAGTGTCTTGTCTGGTGTCTTTGGCGTGGTATATGCACATGCATTTACTGGCTCTTCGCCATTATATGAAATTGTTAAGTACGACGTTAAACTCCAAGCATACATACATACATGTACTATGCCCGTTATATGTTTTTACCCCAAACTACGATTGGCTGTTAATATCTATTTGGAGCAAATAGTATGATCTTTTAGTTGACTGTAGTAAGAGTGTTAATTTACCCCCGTTTCCTGAAGAGCAGGCGATGACCAGCCACCCAAGTCCCAAAGCCCACGCCGTTCTGGACACTGTATTGTACAGGGCGCTGACGTCTGATGTCAGCGGTTCTGTGTTGAAATGTCCATACAGACCGTAAAGCACGGCCAAGTTACAGGCAAAAGCCAACACCCAGCCAAACACCAAACCTTTCTTGAAGGAAAAATGAAACATGAAAAAAAGAGAAAACAAAGCCGTTTTGGTATTAAATAGGGGAAAACAACCCAAAAAACCACCCCCGCCAAAAAAACAACAACATAATACAATGTTTACTGCATCTTAAGCAGCCATACACATACACCTATAAAATGACTGTTTACATGCATGTTGCTTTCTAAATGTAGTACCTGTGGCCTAGCGATACGAGCCTCCAGAGCATGTGGCCGAGTTGCGTTGGTCGAGCTGTAAGTTTTATTCTGGTCGATTTGAAGTACAGCGGAGATACACCGCGGTTAACATACTGACATCACAAAAACGGAATTAAGAAATAGCAATGATCTCGTGTTGTTAATTTTGGATGTAAACCTATCACTTTGATTTTCGGGCATTAGCTGAAAGGACACACACGTGGAAGCGTATTGACCGCGACACTGTTGCCGTGACACCTCTAGATAACTATTAATTATTTATTCCTTCATCATGTTCCCTCGAAATATTTGCATGTCTCACAGTTCGGTAATAGTAATGGAGCATGCACATGTAGGGACTGCTCAGTGGCACTCAACGTTAACGCAAAATTAATTATGGTCAATGGCCGACAGGATAAGCGGGAGTCGGATTCAAGACTGTGACCTCATGTTTCAAGCTCCAGTTGGCCACCTGCAGAGACAATAAATACGATAGGCTAGTGAAGGCGTCACTAAGTGTTGACCTCACTTTTCTAAAGTGTGGGTTTAGTTTCTGCGTTCAGTGGACAAGAAATGCGCAGAGCTTAATTGTCGTAATTGCTTTGAACAATAAGCGCTGGAGGGCGTTCGTGGGGTCGTTTGCGCACGTCTTACGATCGCTAAAGACCAATATGGCTCACAAATCTGTAGGCCTTCTTCAAACGTTCTGAAGGTTAATTGTCCACTGACTTACCAAAGGTCGGTGGTTTACCCCAAGTACTACGGTTTCCTCCACTCGTACAACTGACCGCCATCGAACAAGTGAAAAAAATATTGAGTACGGTTTTAAAGAACAATCAGGTAAAAAAATAAATAAATAAATACCTCTGGGTACAGATACTTTCACATCATATGTTGCAGATATCGGGAACGACTGCTTGTTCGGCTCAATGTGGACATACCTTAGTAAACTTCATCTGGGAGCCAGTCCTGTGCAGTATACATGTATACCCAACGGCCATTCCCACTAGGTACGGTCCTATACGACAGTACGGCTTCTCGTAGTACAAATCCTGGTATAGGTTTGGTTTGCTTTTAAAAACCGAACAAATTAGAATTCTTCAGTGACCGTCCTATTTGTGTGGGTATCGTCAATCAAATGTTATTGTACAGTGAGATTCAAAGCATTTGTTTTAATGTGAGAGCCAAGTCATCTTTTTAGCCATCGATGTATTGCACAAGTAGTTCTGCAGATACATGTACTATGAGGTAGTTTCAAACATTTTGATCTTGATCGACTACAAACATGATAAGAAATTAGATCAAAACACCAGTTTTATTTATTTTTTTATATATTCGATTGGGGTTTTACGCTCTACTCAAGAATATTTCACTTACACAACGGCGGCTAGCATTATGGTGAGAGGAGACCGGGCAGAGCCCGAGGGAAACTCACGAACATCCGCAGGTTGATGGAAGATCCTTCCCCTTATGACCTGAGAGTAAGCTAGCATGAGCTGGACTTGAACTCACAGCGACCGCATTGGGTGAGAGGCTTCTAGGTTATTGTGCCGCACTAGCTGGCTTGCTAACCATCTCAGCCACGGAGGTCCCCATTTCATTTATTTATTTGATTGGTGTTTTACGCCGTACTCAGGATTATTTCACTTTCCGGCGGAAACCCACGACCATTCGCAGGTTGCTGACAGACCTTCCCACTTGCGGCCGGAGAGGAGGCCAGCATGACGCGTCATTAGCAAGAGTAAGAGTCGTCATTAACATTCTGTTATGTAACACTGTTGGTACAAATTATGTTTAACGATCACTATGGCCAAATTTTGGAGTACTTAATATCCTGGTTGAGGTCAATTCCGTTGGGTGGCAGTTTGTTGACGGAGCTGATTACCCCCGTGGTTATAAATGAACCCGTCAAGAGAGCCAGGAGGACGGCGGTGCCGGCAACCCTTGATCTGGATAGGGATACAAAAACAACTTGTGAAAACAGTACACAATCAAAAGAATACCATCACTGTGACACCCTTATCAAGAAACAATCTTGGGAATATCCTCACTCTACTATCGTGATAAAAAAAAACAATCTTGCGAAAACCATCACTATACCATCATGATCAAAAAACAATCTTGTATAAGCGAAAACAATCACTATACCATCAAGATCAAAAAACAATCTCGCGAAAACCATCACTATACCATCAAGATCAAAAAACAATCTTGCGAAAACCATCACTATACCATCAAGATCAAAAAACAATCTTGCGAAAACCATCACTATACCATCAAGATCAAAAAACAATCTTGCGAAAACCATCACTATACCTTCAAGATCAAAAAACAATCTTGTATAAGCGAAAACAATCACTATACCATCAAGATCAAAAAACAATCTTGCGAAAACCATCACTATACCATCAAGATCAAAAAACAATCTTGCGAAAACCATCACTATATCATCAAGATCAAAAAACAATCTTGCGAAAACCATCACTATACCATCAAGATCAAAAAACAATCTTGCGAAAACCATCACTATACCATCATGATCAGAAAACAATCTTGCGAAAACCATCACTATACCATCATGGTCAGAAAACATTATCTTGGGAATATCATCTACCATCCTGATTAGCACGCAATCTTGAGAATACAAGAATTATACTGACACAAACACTACAGGTTACCTGTGCAGAGTAATCAGCACCAGTGGACTCAGGACGTAAAACTGCATATCGTTGGCCAAGTACCATCCCCAGGAAATACACTATCCCGGTAATGAAAATGAAACCATTCAATATTTCAGGTATTATTGGTCAGGTAAATTACACTATGAGCTGTTTTCTTCAATGTAGGATTCTTTTAAATTACAACATATCCTTTAACTTCTTCAGTATTCAAGATATAGTGCAGATATACCGTCGTATTATGGTCAAGAAAACATCTCATATTGTTTGTATGAAAAACATCACCGACGTGTTATTGGCAAGTTCTGGAGAGGGAAGTGGATTCAGGTTCGATCCCGACCTTGGGCAATCAATCTTCAGGCACTCTCGCTTCCGTTGTCTTGTTGATAAGAAACGGCGCTGTTGATGTGTAATAGTATGTACAAATCGGTATGTCACGTGTGGGAAGGTCTATCATTAATCGCAATGATATATATTTATACATGTATAAACCGTAATTAACAATTTTTCAGTCAGAGCAAGTCAATGACGACAAAGTGCTCCCGCCACTGAAGACACCAAACATGACACAACATGCACCCAAATACATCACACTGACACCGAGCCAACCAGTCCTGTTTCTTTACTCTAACCTCTCAGTGCTTATCGCCAAGGTAGGCTGCGAACTAGATTTTTAAATGTCTATGATATGATCCTATTTGGGTTTGACACCGAACTTAATCCATAATATATAAGTGAAAAATTCTTGAGTATGGCGCCAAACAACTATGCAAAAAAAAAAATTACCACTGTAAATTACGTAAAAAAATAAATATGGAAATTCATCCAGGAAGATCGAATATACCCCAGAGTTGAAAGAAAAGAAGTTGTTGATGTACAACAAACTTTTCCACCATGTATCCCTGCAGTAATTGACTTCTATCCCCTGCTGAGGCCAAATGGGACCGTCTCCAAAATACCGGAAAAGGCAAATATCCACCATCATCACTAACATGTATGCTGGGGTCAGTCTAAACGGAAAGAGACTAAAGTTTAGGGGAGGGATATCCAACAGGTCAACATTTTGTTACTTTTATAAAACTTTATCTTTCGTATTACTGAAACTGAAATTGTGATGCATTTGGCTAAATATAGTACTTATTTTTTGTGCACCACTTTAAATCCTTTAAGATGCAAAAAACTCTGAATCTGGATTTATTCTGTGTTATTTAAACTAATTTAATTTTGACAAGCTCTAAATTTAGATAAGTTCATTATAAACAAGACAGATAGAATCTAGTTTAATAGTTTTCCTAGTGGATTTTGTCTAGATTCATGAATCGCTGGTAACAGTTCTGTTATCATATATTTGGTAATCGGACGTTTTATGAAATGCTCCTAGGAAAAAGAAAAGAAAGACAAAAAGACACCCAGTAGTGTATTGAGGTGATGAAAGAAGAAATAAAGAAAGGCTATATACATGTCGCACTGTGGAATTGGATGGAAAAACATCTGCTATGAACATGTTTACCACTCAGTTACAAAAGTAAAGGTGACAGACGCTGAAAGTGTTCTTCACTCATCCGTTACACTTGTATACCTACCTCCAAAATCTGTGGAAATAGAACAATGCCCAGTTAATTCGACCCTCGTTCTTGTTCATTTCCTTAAAGCTGATATACGCCACCAGTAGTCCACTGCAACAGGTAAACAATTATGTTGTCTTTTTAGACTATGTATTTATTACCTGAATCAGTTTATTTATTTTCTGTTTTTTTCACGTCGTACTCTAGACTTTTTTACTTATACAAAGGTGATTAGGTTCTGAATGAAAGAAATCGGACTGTCCGCAGCAAACCACCAACTTGGCTATGCATACCTGACAAAAAAATGCGGAAAGAGCTGGTTTCGAACCTCTGACCACCACGGCTGCGGCAAGAACAGCTCTATAGCTCGTATGGGCCATTAAGGGTCTTATTACCGGAATCATACTCAAGAACTTCATATTTATGTATGATTTGTTTGTTTGCCTGAGGTTATACAACGCTTTTAACACTATTTTGCTTCTTGTAGCAGGAGGTTGGTCTCAATGTCAACTGATGTACAGGGTTGTACTGCTGCCTCAACAGAACGCCATGCCGAATACAGCAGACGCCCAATGCACTCAAACTCTACTAGACCAAACTGAACCGTACACGGAGAATAAATTCCTCAATTTGAACTCTGAAACGTTGAGTAGCTTTTTGTGGGAAGCATTTGACTTTCGTCTGCTGAAAATAGAATTAAAATTGCTCAAACTATCCACGGATACTCTAATTCACTGTTTTGGAGATTGAGAGATTTTTATTTATTTATTTATTTATTTATTTATTTATTTATTTATTTATTTATTATATAGCGTTTTATGCCGTACTCAAGAGTATTTCCCTTATACGACGGCGGCTAGCACTTATATATGGTGGGATGAAACTGGGGAGAGTGCCGGGGAAACCCACGATCATCCGCATGTGGCTGACAGACCTTGCTGGTAGACGTACTGCCCGAGAGGAAGCCAGCATGAAGTGGACTCTTGGCGACAAATTAGTGGGTGGTTCCTAAGTCATTGTGCCGTGCTGACGATATTCTCAGAGAGAGTAGTGTAGGCTGTACAATTTCTTTGTAATAACATGAACATCCAGTGTATCAATGTGTAGGGCCTGGGTTGTTACTTGTCACTGGCTAAAGCCAATTTTGGTAGCGAACATGGCTGATTTTACAGATAGCTAAATATAGGCGACTCTCTAAAAGAAATGGACTATAACAATTAGAATTAACACTACCCAAGTATAACTTCACTCGTATACTCTGGCGGTTAGTGTCACTTGTGCATGAAACCGGAGTTCACGACGGTATGCCACAAATTGACAGACTTCGGCAACAGTTCAATACTAACAATATGATTTGTGATTTTCAACCCTGCTCGTGGCCATAATTAAAATTAGGTATCACAAAAGACTTGCCCAATGTTACAGTGCTGTGGTATCTATAGCGACACGTGACGTTGTGTCATGCGCACTCGAAATCTTTTCTTGGCTTATTGCTTAACTTCATAAACCGTGCGGTAAAGCAGATATATAAGCCTCGAAGGGTCGAGGTCGAGACCTAACCAGTTTCTCGTGTGCCTGACGCTTCAAAGACGAGTATCTCAATTGCGCATTGAGGAATAGATCCGTACCTGAGGAAGAAGAAGGAATCAACGGAAACCATCCCATTGAGGATGGCTTGAAATGTCCAGCGCTTGAAGATCACAGGCACATATTCGGCCATGTTATCTAAATAAATACAAAGCAAAAATTACGCTGAATTGTGTCCTTGAAAGGAAGGTACGTTAAGGATATGCCATATTTACAGGTGTTAAGCATTCTTGAATTCACAGCAACCGCACTGGTGAGCGGATCCTGGGTCATTGCGCCGCGCTAGTATGCTACTCACTAGACCACGAATGCCTCAGAATAAGTTATATAGACACAAGATAATTAACTGATTGTCCCTGTAAGGCTGGTTATTGACATTATCAGCATGATAGCGTACTTGGGACCCAGATACTTACTCACCAGACATTATCAGCATGATTGCATACCTGTGACCCACATACTTACTCACCAAACACTATCAGCATGATTGCATACGTTCGACACTCCCGCATGCCAGACGCCATCATCATGGTTGCATATACGTGACCCGTAAAAATAATCACCAGACACTGTCAGTTTGACTGCATACGTCTGACCCACATACAGACTTACCAGACACTGTCAGTTTGACTGCATACGTCTGACCCACATACAGACTTACCAGACACTGTCAGCATCGCTGCACTCGTGTCACCCACATACATACTCATCAGGCACTATCAGCATGATTGCATACGTTCGACACTCCCGCATGCCAGACGCCATCATCATGGTTGCATACACGTGACCCGTAAAAATAATCACCAGACACTGTCAGTTTGACTGCATACGTCTGACCCACTTACAGACTTACCAGACACTGTCAGCATCGCTGCACTCGTGTCACCCACATACATACTCATCAGGCATTATCAGCATGATTGCATACGTTCGACACTCCCGCATGCCAGACACCATCATCATGGTTGCATACACGTGACCCGTAAAAATACTCATCGGGCACTATCAGCGTGATTGCATACGCCTGACCCACCTCCACACTCACAACACACAGTCAGCATGATTGCATACGTGTGACCCACACACATACTCACCAGACACTATCAACATGATTTCATACGTTTGACATTCATACATACTCATCAGACACCATCAGCTTGGTTGCATACGTGTCACCCACATAAATACCCATCAGACACTATCAGAATAGTTGCATACGTGTGACCCACAAACATACTGACCAGGCACTATCAGCAGGATTGTATACGTGTCACCCACAGACATGCTCACCAGGCACAGACGGCATGATTGTATACGTGTGATCCACAGGTATACTAGCCAGACACTATCAGCATGATTGTATACGCCTAACATACTCACCAGACACCTTCAGCATGGTTGTATACGTGTAATCCACATACATACTGACGAGACATTATCAGCATGATTGTATAAGCCTGACATACTCACCAGACACAGTCAGCATGATTCCATATGTATGACCCAGAATAACCCAGCTCATACTCAAGAACCGAATACCATGTAAACAGTTCAAACTTCCTGGGGCCTGCGCAGTGCTCAAAATCTTGCGTCCGTTGGTATAAACAGAAAACGACGCCAAGCATTTAGCGAGTATGCCTGGAAGTAAATAAATACACAAAAATCGTGCAAGTTATATTTTTCATTCAGTGGTGGTATATTTTTAATTAATTCAAAGATCTTTCATGGTGACACTGGTTTCCGTAGATTTAAGTCAACATTGCTTTTAGACCTCTGTTGTTGTTGTTGTGTGAAATCACAAGTGTCCTATTCGTCAAGATAGTTCTCCGAGTGTACATATAAACTAAAGATTCAAAATTCACTCAAAAAAATCCTATTGGCTAAATAATCAGTTCGATATTTTTAATGCACATCTTCATATGTGCTATACGGTGTACATACATAGTAACAAGAATAAGCGTCCGCGTTTTAGAGGATGCGGAGGTGGGGGCGGGCGGCGGCTAAAGCCTTCCAAACACTATAGCTGTTTTCTCAGAGATTAGGCAGCCGGCAGTCGTGACGTCAACGGCGATAGATTGCCAAAACATGTTCTGTGACGGAAAGAGTCCAAATAAACTGATCACGCTCAGTCGGTAAGTTCACGTTGACGTCATTTCCGAAAATTTCCGACCTTTAATTGAAATTATGTTTAAAACAGAGAGATCAAATTTTTTTATTCACTTCCTATTTACATAATTCTTATTTTAGAGCTACTTTTCATGAATGCTTTACACTGGTTTTGTGACTCCATGCACGTACTTGGTGGTGAGGCTACTTGCTGAAATTCATCTCCACCTTTGGGGTTTGACGCACCACTATAAATGAGAGTCGTCTTCTCATCTTGGATGGCTTGAATTGATCTCTTCTCGCTTAATCTTATACTGGACGGGATTTGCAGGATACAGACATCATAGACCGTACCGACCAAAATGAAAAATCCGATGATGGAACATATCACACTAGAAGAGAAACAACCGACCAGAATGAAAAATCATATATGTAGTAATTTTGATGAGTTTATCGCTTAAACGAAGTGATTCAAAGTTTTCATTGTATTACATCAACTATAAAACGGTCTTATTATCAGTTGTTGGATAAATATGATTAAATATTAAACAATTAAATATTAAGCACGTTTATTATCTGTTGAAAAGAGATGTTTATCACGCGTTTAAATGTTAAACATCTGTTTTTCTTTCAGTGTAGGCAAATTCTGAAGACCGGCAAAATATTAAATAAAGTAACTTAGGTGTAGTCATGGGCGGGATATTAGGTTAAATACAAGGCGGTAGTGGATGCATTAAAGGTGAGCCCTTGACACTTACATTGCAGCTATCGCCCGTCTGTCAGAAGATAAATTCCTATCCTCACGGCAGCTGATGGACACATGCATCGCTGATGTGTTCAGCGGTAACAGAGAAATGGCTGAAAGGAAATCGCAGAACTGGTCTCCGATTTATAGCTTGTCACCGACTCGTACCATATCTCGAATTTGTAATACCATCTTTCATTAATACCTCAGCCATAGGGAACAGACATGTGTCCAAACAATCCAGTCTAAGCCAGTAGTCATATTTCTTTCTTTATTTGATTGATTGGTGGTGTACTCCGTACTCAAGGATATGTGACTTAGGCGAAAGCTGCCAGCATTATGGTGGAAAGAAACCGATCATCCGTAGGTTGCTGAAGACTATTGTCTAAATTACGAAGTTGCGTCATGGATGATTATATACCGAGGGTTCCTACCCATAAACGAAAATGTTTTAGGGACCTTAAATTAAGACCGTTTTCTGGCGCTTTCAGATACCCCTCAGTTTAACTGCAATACTCGTGCTGCCTTATTTGTCAGTTCATTTTGAACCCGATGGAACATGATATTTAACATTGAAAATTGAAGTACATGCACTTATAAAATAAAGCTTTTCCAAAGATAAACTGTCCTCCAATCACTTTCAAGACTTTGAAAACTTTTCAATAAAATTCAAGTATTCTAAGGATTTCAAGAAACTTACTAGGCGACATCAGAATTAAAATTGTTTCCATTTACCCTTGATGAAAGGTTTCACTAGCATTGTGACTTACCTCTATCCAGAATTCCTGTGACGTCATTCTGGGAGCACGAGCGCGGCACACACATGCCAATCATCAGGCCCATTGACAGGAAGCCGCTTGTCTGTCATTAAACAAAAGGGCAAAAAAGCATCTCCATTATAAATTCATGTCTCAGTTCTGTCACTAGTTCTGGTAAGCAGTGAACCGTCTACCAGTGGAACCATGCTAAGTATATAGCGTACAAACATTCAGTTTTTAACATGATTTTCCGGTCCTCAAACGGTTAAAGAATGAATGATGATGGCTTAACGCCACATCGGCAATATTTTAGCCATATCGTGGCGAGCAAACGGTTAAAACGCTGGGTTGCTACGACTGTTAGGCCCTTGACCAATGAGGTCGCTTGTTCGAATCCAGCTCTCGCTGTTTCGCCTACAGTATAAGTTCAAGACTTTTTCAGTGTTCGAGTTCTAATGTTTCCTCTACTCATAAATGTAAATCCCATCATATAAGTGAAACTTTCTTGTGTATGGCGTAAATAAAAAAAATGATGACGTTCGGTAAATCCGATTGACATATTGGGTTCTGTATTGAAGTATATCTTTTGTCCTTGAAATGGAAGGCTCGCTAAAGCCAGTTGTTTTACAAAAATTCCTTGACGATATACGTTCGAATGACCTCGTGGTGTAAGTGAAATAACATCTACCCGGCTGCCCAATGGATACTGTCCAACTTTCACGAAAAGTGAGAAAAATCGTGCAAATAAAGCTATTTCTTGGATATCAGATGTCTTTATGGTTGAATTAGTGATCAGTCAAACGGCTACATGAACGAGAAACAAGATGGACAATGAAAATGACCCTGGTGTTAATCGCTAAAAAAGATAAATTCTTTGCCTATATAGGATTTTTGAAATTATATCATAATATATCATTACAAACTTTACCTTTAGACCGTGAGATTTCCCTCCTGTCATACTGAGTGGTATCTGTATTGCGCTACGCAATACCGCGTCATCAGGACAGAAGCGTTCAGACATTCTGTATACGACCCTAGCCAAAATCTGTTCCCAACAGTACTCCGCTGGGCAACTTGCCTTGTGAGTCTAGAACTGAGAATGATTAATTCATTAAAGAAGAAAATAGTTATTAAAATATCCACATTCAACGTATTTTAATTTGATTTTTTTCAATAAAGCAAGAGATGTCTACACAAAACTGTGAAAACTTCGGTGAAACTAGGTTTTGAGGAAGCAGTGAAACATAAAAACGACCGTAACTACTTGTCAGACCATTAAATATTGTATACTTTTTTTTAAAGATGTTTTTCCGCTGATGAAATACAGTCAGATGTTATGATTCTACGTTTTGATTTGATGTCAGTCACATTCATTTTTTCATGCACTTGCACACTTTACGTGAGAAAACATTCCCAGAATTTCACGTACACTTATAGACATAAAGGTACAGAAACCGCTTACTTCGCAGAGCCCACTGATGTTTATGCATAATTCCCAAGATGTAGTTTTTTGTGTCATTGACACAGGTAACAGAGACGTTGCCATTTGCGTCTTCAGCCGTAACCCCATTCTGCAACACCACACCACTGTGAACATAATCCATTTCCTCTTTAGAAGAAGACCCTAAGGCATCCGCACCGTCAACGGTGATGGCGTTTTGAAGACTGGAGCTGAAGGGAACGTTATTCCACAGTTGTCGAACAGTTCGCGAATGCTCCTCCAACAGAGGTCCAAGCTCTTCACAAGGTTAGGACCGATGTTTCCCAATATGGCGACACGACCAGGCTCAATGAACTGTGCCAAGAAGCCGGGAACCATGCCGGTCATAATCAGAAGTCGCAAGCAGAAGGACATCGTGACCAGTTTTGCTAGGGCGCCTATAGAGCAGGCAACTGGTTGAATGATACTACAAATTTTAACACAGCTTAAGAAGAGTTAGATGTTTTTTAAAGTACGTACCTCAGAGTTTTTGTATAAACAGCGTTTAACTCAGCATTGTGACCCACATACATATGTATCACTTGGTATAAAATCTATACTTACACACAGCAACGCTATACAAACACCCTAAAGTAACATTTAAACTGCAAGGGTTCAATATGAAGTGATAGTCTGTACCTATCTACCTTGTGTCAACATTATATAACTGATATACTGATACTGGTTAATCGACTAGCTGATAGAAAACCTCCCAAATGAAACCTGTACTTGGAACTAAATGATTTATATATACTGTGATATTCGCATAATCGTTACAGCGCATGCGCCAATCTCTATGCTATCTTTACATCACACTCGGTACAGGAGGGCTGTCAACTGTGATTACCGACCCCTGCTGGATTATTGGCCTAAAAACTAACTAATGAATACTTGTACTTACCCTTATTGTTAAGTAAACACGTTATTTAATATCTGAGAGAAGACAATGTAAAATTGCTTCGTTCATTTGAGTTTTTGTTGAGTATACGTATGTTGTAAATATCTGTTCATTATGCACCTGTTTCTGAACAATACTTTAGAAGCTGCGACCTTTTTTCATGCTGTATCGTAATGTCATATCAAGGTTATTTTCTGGGTTTGCAGGAAGTTAACGTGCGAGAGACTTATTTGTGATGTTATTTGCGAAGTAGGTCAACATGTAGGCCTACGTGAGACTACAGCCATTGACAGCTTATTCAAAAAAAAAAAAATATCCTCGATTGCTCATAACATGGAAAAATCTCTACCACGACCAATGAGGTCCCGGGATCGAATCCAGCACTCGCTAGTTCCGCTGCGGCCTTTAGCCATGAGGTTTGTCAGATCAATCCTTCTAGAAGGGTGTACAAACCGTCAAATTAATGGAAAATATCTAGTGAATATAAGCATAAAACAAATAAATAAATAAACAATTAAAGCTTACGTATGTCAGGCGTCAGCGTCATGTAACACAGCAAAATAAGGGTACATCATGTGTGTTGCGGAATTATGGCCTTTATAAACGCAGTCACCGTCCAATCGTCGTATGTTTGAGATGCTTTGTGTGCTGACAATAATCATCTGGCAGGAAAACAGTTTTATTGATTTGATTGGTGTTTTAGGTCGTACTCATTATGTTTAACTTATCTGACGGCGACCACCATTATGGTGGTAGAAAAACAGACAGAGTCAAAGAGAAGGCAAGTACAACACGTCAAATACTCCAGGTGTACACCTTTGAATCTTTATAAATCACAGATCAGAAATGCCTGCTTGAAGTAAAAATGTTTATTAAGTTTAATCGTGCAGTCAGTGTATAAATACAATAATATAAAAGTAGGCCCTACATGCAGCATTGCGTGTGAGGCAACAAAGGGACATCTTCAACATCATTTTTTATATTTAATGCTACACTGTATCACGCCGTGCGTTCTTTCATGTACACAGGCGTGACAAATCTCAAGCCTCGTCACACTTGTATTGTTTTTATGTATCAATGCACTGGCATACCAGGTACACAAATTTGTATATGTACAAAGCCTTACTAATTATATAATCCTTAATGGAATGTTCTATTGTGCAGTTTGTCACCTTCATCTGATGTCTTATATAAACAGGATAAGAAATAGGATCTTGTATAGAGTGCTTTTTTGTCGTGTTTATAACATTGTTAAATCTGTCCATATCATTATCTACTCCAATATCTACATACTAAGATGTAGATATAAGTGTAGAAAATCTTCAAGGGACCCCATGCTGAGAGTTGTTCTAGCCATGTCGATCGGCCTCTGATCGATGAGGTTGCAAGTTCAAATCGAGATGTCGCTTGTTTGACTGTAACTCCAATTTAAAGGTGAAAGAGTGGCTATCGTGCTAGCGCAGCACACTACCTCAGGACCGTCTCACCATTGTGTTGCTGCGAGTTTAAGTCCAACTCACAGGCCTGCTGGCTTCCAGCACACTGATACTTGATTGCAGCATAATCTATTAACAAATAGTTTGTGCTCTTTCCCGTTCTGAGTTTGGTCTTGATATTTATGACTGAAGTTGTTTGATAAATATGGGCCAACAAACACAAAGTTTGTCTTAGACTTAAGTCAGACTTTGTCTTAACCCCAAAACAGTTTATTGCGCTAAAATGTGACTTGTTGAGGAATTTCTGTTTTAATAAATTATCTTCTCTTAGGCGTCTGTAGCAAAATTGATTGAGTTGCTTTTAAGTTGAATATAACTTCAAGAATAATACCGTTAATGAAGATAACACTAAGTTTGACTTACGTCTGAGACAGCTCTTTGACCCTGGGGTCTACTCATCTAAACTCCACTAAAGCGTAACGTGTGGGTAACATGAGGTATATATATATATATATATATATATATATATATATATATATATATATATATATATATATATATATATATATAGACAACTACATGGATGTCACTACATTCTGAACCCGTGCTGTTTACTGCAATAAGGTATTTGCACAGAACTCTTGTGCGTACACGTGTATAGCTTTCTATAAGAAGTCACAAATGTGGGTCACAAGACTTTGACGCTGCTTACAGATCACCCCGTAGGGCATGTACTTTCAAAAACACATAGGTCTGTTTATACTGGGTTGAAATTTGTTGTATTAAGACCCTGGGAAAACTGACCACGATGTCTTGCTGCCTAAGATTTTTCGTTCTGACCAGCTTTGTTCCTGAGCTGTGGTCTCAGTTCATTGAGCCTGGTCGGGTCGCCACACTGGGAAACATCGGTCCAAGCCTTGTGAAAGAGCTTGGACCTCTGTTGGAGGAGCATTCACGAACTGTCCGACAACTGTGGAATAACGTTCCCTTCAGCTCCAATATTCAAAACGCCATCACCGATGCCGATGCCGATGCCTTAGGGTCTTCTTCCAAGGAGGAATCGTATTATTTTCTCCGTGATGTGGTGTTGCAGGATGGGATTACCTTTGACCAAAATACCAACGTCTCTGTTACCTGCGCCAACGACACATATGCCTACCTGATGGGAATTGTCCGACAACAACAATGGGCTTTGCGAAGTAAGATGATATCTATTTTATTTATCAATCGATCGTATGTTTATATTCCTTTTCTATTAATACGTAAAGTTATTGGCAAATTGTAGCAAACGATGCAGTCCATGCATATGCCAACTGATCAGTTTTCAAACAGCCAGCCTATATATGCCGCCAACCTTACAATACTGAAAGCTCAGACATTTTAAGATGTTTAAATTAGGCGGGTGCTTGCTTTATACAAAGTGATGCTATAAAACATTTAACTAGACATCTTCAGCTTGAAATTTGTGGAATGCACTGATAAAGATGAGAATATTTCAATCATTAAAAAATTAATAATTCACAGTTCTGGACTCACAAGGCAAGCTTCCAAGCGGAATATTGCTTGGGAACAGGTATTGGTTAGGATCGTATACCGAATGTCTGAAAGCCTCCGCTACCCTCAACATATCTCACGGCCAACACAGGACCTTGACGACCAAGTACTGCGCAGTTCAAATACCATTAGGTGGGACAGGCGGGGAATCCCCTGATCAACAGGTGACCGTTATAATACAAACAAGTCAACAGGCAATGTGTCCATTAAGCAATGTATCCAACAGGCAGTGTATTCAACAAGCAATGTATATAATGGGCAATGTATCCAATATGCAACGTATTCGATAGGCAATGTATTCAATAAGGAATGTGTCAAATAGGCAGTGTATCCAAAGAGCAATGTACCCAATAGGTAGTGTATCCAATAGGCAATGTATGCAATATGTATTGTAGAGTATCCAGTAGGCAATGTATCTAATAGGCATTGTATTCAATAGGCAATCTTTGGATTATGTGCATTGTTACCGAGGCAATTGGCTTTCCACCTTCGGCTACCATCCTATATGTACTTCTCACTACTGTTTGATTGGTAAATCTGCTTGATTGGTAAATCTGTTTGATTGGTAAATCTGTTTGATTAGTAAATCTGCTTGATTCGTAAATCAATCATATTCATATCATAGTACTCGACTATTATGGCTGAATAGGACGTGGGCTGACGACGGTTGTGTAACTTAAGTATTGTTGAGTAAGGCATAAAGCACCACTGGAATCGTAAATAAATTGCACACATGAATACTTGTGACAATTTGCTCGTTCTAGCTTTTGTTGAACACCACGTGTCTTCTACTAACATGATTGTGTGTATCTGTACATCTCAAGTCAGTGATTTAACATATACATTCCGTTTCCCTCCTCCCATAAATTCTTGAGTATGGCGTTAAACAACAAATAAATAAATAAATAAATAGTCATTACACTCTATACCAAATAAAATACGAAAGACTACGTAGTTTTTGGCAGTTTTAGCATGAAAATTCGTATCTTCTTTCTTTTTCGGAAAGACACCCGGTTTCATGTCAATGGGCCTGATGATTGGTATGTGTGTGCCGCGCTCGTGCTCTCAGGATGACGTTACGGGGCTTCTCGATGAAGGTAAGTCACATTATACCTTTGTACCACTTTTGGTAAATTTAATGGCTAACAAGTAAGACACGAAAAACTACAACATGGAGAGTAAAACCAGAGCTGCGGTGTATGATGACCGGCAAATGTTCACAACTCATTGAAATCCGACCTCTCGTCATTCTGCCTCATTTGAGGTTTTATTTTTAATCTTGATGTGCAACGTTTGAAAATGGCAACCTATACTTTCCTAATATCGTTGATTAACCAGTATTTGGTAAACAAATCCAGAGTATTAGATGTACTGTATTAGATAAAATTACTTATTACTTTTTACTTAAAATTACTTGCTAGGCTTAGCCCGGTTTTCTCACCCCATAAAGCTACGTTCAGACTATAGGCATTCCGCATTACATTTACTAGAATTATGTATCATTATTTCCAACACTCCCGAATTGACCAAGGAGCCTCTCACCAATGCGGTCGCTGAGAGTTCAAGTCCAGCTCAAGCTGGCTTCCTCTCCGGCCGTACGTGGCTCTGGCAGCAACCTGCGGAGGGTCGTGGGTTTCCGTCGGGCTCTGTCCAGTTACCTCTCATCATATTGCTGGCCGCCGTTGTATAAGTGAAATATTCTTGAGTATGATGTAAAACACCAATCAAATAAATAAATAAATAAATAAATATTTCCAACATTCCAATGCGGTCGTTGTGGGTTGAAGTCCAACTCAGGCTGGCTTCCTCTCCGACCGTTCGTGGGAAGGTCAGCCAGCAATCTGCGGGAAATATTCTTGAGTACGGCGTAAAACACCAATCAATTAATAAATAAATATTTCCAACATTAAATGTAGACCTATCCCATAGCAGCACAAGGTAGCCAGTTTTCGATACCAGCTGAAAGCATTGTAGCCCCCTAAAGCTAAATTCAAGTTACCGCTGTCAAATGCCACACGGTGAGGAATTTTCCCCAAACATATCACCCACTGATCGTACCCTAGACGAGTTTACTCTCTTCATCGTCAACAAGCAGATTTTGAAGCAGACTCACTCGTTGCCTGATGCCACGTTTGGAGTGGAAGGACTTATTGTAGATAAACACTTTCCATGCTGATTAGTCAGAAGTAAAAATACGTCACGACTTTCTTTACCGAACAGAAAAACATTGGTCTGCGGGCCATCTGTCCGAATTCGTTATCGAGCACCAAATCTATAACAATGCATGTGGACAGCTATACATGTTAGCAGGGGCCTCCGTCGCTCAGTTGGTTAGCGCGCTAGCGCAGCGTAATGACCCAGGAGCCTCTCACTAATGCGGTCGCTGTGACTTAAAGTCCAGCTCATGCTGGCTTCCTCTCCGACCGTACGTGGGAAGGTCTGTCTGCAACCTGCGGATGGTCGTGGTTTCCCCGGACCTCTGCCCGCTTTCCACCCACCATAATGCTGGCCGCCGCCGTATAAGTGAAGCATTCTTGAGTACGGCGTAAAACACCAATCAAATAAATAAATAAAGAACCATTCAACTGGCAGATCATCAGATGAAACCCTTCTGCCTGAATTCATTTATTTATTTGATATATGTACTGAATCGTACGCCATTCAGTTCAGACTGCGGACGGGCTTTCGGCCATAGTATAGACGTAGCTTTGCTGGCCGCCGTTATATAAGTGCAATATTCCTGAGCACGGCGTTAAGCACGGATTAAATAAATATTATTATGTCCAGAAATGTATGTGTCAATAGTAAAGGAAAAGAAAGCTAAAATATGAAGGAAGGTTCATCGTAAAGACAACTGAAAACGATGCATAAAAATACTTTCATTTATATTTTCAGATTCTTTTGAGAGTGTTGAAAAGCATTCAAATATTTGAAAACTATGGCGGGCTTTATGAGACATACTGATGGTGTCTAAGAACTCTGACGTCACCATTTTTCCTGATGTTTACCAGAAGGAAGGAATTTTGGGGAATATTATTTCAGTTATCTTTCACTCAGGGGTAAATCGAGCTATTCCAAAATTCAGTGTGATGATTAGAGTTGGATAAACTTCCTGTGACGTCAGTGTCTAACCTCTGATAGTATGGTCCATAAAGCCCACTTTGAAAGTGATATGTTTGAGAGCCTTTGTCTTTTCACAAAAATCTAAGATAGTGATGCTTAGCTTTATTTTTAGAAGGCCATTTCCTTTAAGCACTTATGTCATTTTTCATTACAGCTATGTCTCTTCTTCCCATGAATACATCGTCACAAATATCCGTAAGCTGTCGAGAGAGTCCGGATCTAGCGTCCGACGGAAGGGCAATAGCAGCCATGTAAGTGTCAGCAGGAGCCTCAGGTTTGTTTAAAGCCGTACACAAGAATGTCTCTCCTGCACGACTGTTGTGTTAACGTGAAACAGTCAGGAATGCTAGCTACCTGTAAAATCACCTGACATACAGCCACAGCTTAAAGTATGCGGTGTATTTTGGTCCACAGATTTTGTCCACTAGTCCGTTGCTTTGTTTTCAGCGAAGTATCTTTGATTATCCTGGTTTTCATGTACTGCTTAGTCCTTTTAGATTTCAGTACATTATCTTTAGACATGCTGGTTTTAATCTACTGATCCACTGTTTATAAATTCAGTGTAATATCTCCAGACATCGTGGGTTTTATTTGCTGGTCGACTGTTTATGCATTCCATATAATATCTCCAGACATCGTGGGTTTATCTGCTAGTCGACTGTTTATGCATTCCATATAATATCTCCAGACATCGTGGGTTTTATCTGCTGGTTTATGCATTCCATATAATATCTCCAGACAGCGTTGGTTTATCTGCTGGTTTATGCATTCCATATAATATCTCCAAACATCGTGGGTTTTATTTGCTGGTTTATGCATTCCATATATTATCTCCAGACATCGTGGGTTTTATCTGCTGGTTTATGCATTCCATATAATATCTCCAGATATCGTGGGTTTTATCTGCTGGTTTATGCATTCCATGTAATATCTCCAGGCATCGTGGGTTTTATCTGCTGGTTTATGCATTCCATATAATATCTCCAGACATCGTGGGTTTTATTTGCTGGTTTATGCATTCCATATAATGTCTTCAGACATCGTGGGTTTTATCTTTTGGTTTATGAATTAAGTGTAATATCTCCAGACATTGTGGGTTTTATCTGCTGGTTTATTCATTCCATATAATATCTTCAGACACAGTGGGTTTTATCTGCTGGTCGACTGTTTATGCATTCAATATAATATCTTCAGACACAGTGGGTTTTATCTGCTGCTCGATGCTTTAAATATAGTGTACTTGTTCATCAAGACTGTTATATACTAATCAGTTGTTTTTGTTTTTCGCGTCGTGTTTCTTCAGTCATTATAGATTTTAACTATTGCTTTCTATTTAGTTAGCCTTCAGTGCAGTACTGTCACTCATCATCTTCCTGCCGATTTGATCTTGCTTCTTAGTCGATTATTTTCCTTTTAATGTAGTAATGTTAAGTCATCAGGACTTTTATGTACTACTCACTGATTTTTGTCTTGTTCTGTTTTGAATCTGCTTAGTGCATTTAATCATAAAATATAGCTTTTGTCTGTTGGTCGATTGTCTTTGCATTCAATATGGATTATTCATTTTCCCCACTGTTGGTCTGTTCCCTGTTTGTTTTTGCATGTTGTGTTTTGGCGTTCAGTGTAGTGTGTTCTGTCTTCAGTGTTTGCCTACTAATCTCCTGTTTTGCTTTCAAAACACTACGTTCGCTTATCATGTCTTTGGACTTCATCAACTTGTGGGTTGGCTTCCCTATCAGTGTGTTTTGTTATCGATGGCTTTTATTTAATTATATGTTGTTTTTTCTCTTCGTTTGATATGTTCAGTCAACATAGCTTTTTCTTGCCAATACATCCTGGGTCCAGTTGTTCAAGACTTACTACCACGTTTACGTTTAAGCCAAGTCTTCAGTTTCGTATTTACCCAAAAAAAATATGTGCAACATTATATTAAATATGAACTAAAACTGCCGCTGTTGTACTTTGACGTTGGAAAGCTGCATTGGTTGCTGAATTTGGCTAAAAATTTACATATAAAACGTGACTTTATACCAGTATTAGTTAATACGCTTTCCAACAACTGGGCACAGATCACCACGGGATTAAAGCTACAGCATGCAGCCTGCTGGTTACGCTCTCATTTTTTGTGTCCCGCCATGTGTTTTTGTCTACTGGTCCATTATTTTTCTTCCAGTGTGATATGTTCGGTCATCGGATTTTGCATTCTGGTCGGTACCGTCTATGATGTCTGTATCCTACAAATCGCGTCCAGCGTGAGATCCACCGAGAAGAGATCAGCCCACTCCTTGCCAGACGAGAAGACAGCTCTGTTAAACAAGACATCAGGTGGGGACCTGCAAAAGCTAGAGGGACCCCCAAAGCTAGGTAGGTTGAATAATCAAAGTAAGGTTGCAATCTATAATTCATTTCTCCCTCCGTTTGGCTAAAACTTTAATCGCTACAGGCTGAAACTATTGAAGTCGCAGACTCGAATGCAGGTTTTACTTCAAGGTTCGATTTCGACTTTAATTCAGGCTTATCAGTTGCTACCTGGTGAAGGCTGAGTTTTACTCAGGTTACATATACTTGCGTAAGGTATGAAATCCTAAATAAATAAATAAATAAATAAATAAATACAGAGAATTTCCGACTGTTAAGACTGGATCCAGTCAGAGGCTAATCTCCAAAAGAAAATAACAAAAGAAAGAATTTCAATTCTATAAGAAGTAAAATCTATAGATCGATGCAGGTCGAAATTTCTATTAATATTTTCCTCAAAATCAAAACATTGTTCTACATGTCATGAACTTTATCGCACGGACTACTACTGGGTTTTTGGACACAATAATTGGGCGTTTGAAGAAGACAAAAAAAGAACAAGATAGCAGTTTATTTTCACTATTTTTGTTACAAAAATATTATTATTTAAATGTTATGTAAATTATCTCACGAGCTATCTTTTATGGTGTTAAAATATGGGGGAAAGTATTACAAAATCTTGAAAAATGCACTGACTCACCCCCACCCACCCTTCAAACCAATGGAAAAGTGAGAAAAAATCCCGAGCCCTCACTTGAACAGCTTGTTAAAAATTACCCAACCCCTAATACTGAACTCTTCAGTACCAACGTATTACACATATAAATATGGTTAGCAAACCAGCCAGATAGAAATCCCGGGAGCCTAGATGACATATACATGCAGGAGAACTTAATTCACCTGAAACATCTCGGAAAGAAACCGGCTAATTATGCTTGGCTCTGTATACATGAATACGACCGATCAACATCAAAGATATATTTCAAATATTTCGAAAGTGAAAGAATGAAAAACACATTTTATCTTGTTTTCTAGGCATCCTGGCTAAATGTTTGGTGGCGTTTTCTGTTTATACAAACGGAAGCAAGATTTTAAGCACTGCACAGGCCCCAGGAAGCCTGACCTGTTTAAATGGTATCCGGTTCCTGAGTATGAGCTGGGTTATTCTAGGTCATACGTATGCAATCATGCTGATAGTATCTGGTGAGTATGTCAGACGTATACAATCTTGGTGTCTGGTGAGTATGTACGTGGGTCATACGTATGCATTTATACTGATAGAGTCTGATGAGTATGTACGTGGGTCATACGTATGCAATCATACTGATAGAGTCTGGTGAGTATGTACGTGGGTCAGGCGTATGCAACCACGTTGATAGTGTCTGGTGAGTATGTACGTGGGTATACGTATGTAATGATGCTGATAATGTCTGATGAGTATGTTTGTGGGTCATACGTATGCAATCATGCTGATAGTGTCTGGTGAGTAAGTGCGTGGGTCGGGCGTATGCAGTCACACTGATAGTGACTCGTGAGTATGTGTGTGGGTCATGTAGTGGGTCAAAAGCGGTAACGTGAAATAAAGTCCATGATTAAAATCACTGATCATTCTACCTATTGGTGACACCGAGGTGCTGGAGAAGCGACTATAGCTTACTTCTCTTATAAGCATTTACAAAAATAGTTAGAATAAAAGCCTATAACTGAGGTAAATAGACAAGAGGCCGAATTTCCCGGGCTACACGTCACCATTTGTTAACTACCAAACTGTCGCCAGTGTCCTATTTTACTCTCGATACTCTAGTCGTTTATTTTACGCAAATGCAGGTATGCTATTAATGCATTGGTGAGTATGTGTGTGGTTCAGACGTATGCATTAATGCTAATTTAGTCTTGTACCCTTGTGAAAGGAATTATAACATTCAAAGTATGTGGTGCAATATAATGTAACAGGGTGATATACAACCAGTATCTACCTACAGGCTGTAGGGATTTTCCCTTTAGTCTAGCGCTAGAATCTTGGACTAGAAGCACAGAAATCGCTGGTTCAAATCCTCAGCTGGTAAGCACCGTCACGATAGTGTCGCAAGGATGAAATACGCGCTTGCTCACTGAATGAGTAAAAAGTACGGCAAAGCTGCCCAGTATAGGTTAACATGGGCAATAAGTTAATTCGCTTACCATAACATACCCAGACTTTTCTCCTAGATGTGTTATGGGTTCGACATTTCCATCGTCTTTTATTTCATACGCCCAATGCCTATAATAGTCAAACCGTAAAGTTTACCCACCTGGAACCTTAGAACGCCTTGTCAGACACGTGCATAACTATTCTCTTCCGGTGTATTCTTTGCTCTGTTTTTATTTAGATAATCTGATAGACTACGGAACTGTGATTTTCAAACGCTGGACGTTTCAAGCCATTGTCAATGGAACGTTTTCGGTTGATTCCTTTTTCTTTCTCAGGTAGGGAACAGGTCGCTTAGTTTAGATGTTTAGATCAATAGGGAGCATTTTGCACCTGACATATTTCTGGACTATTATTCATTGCTACTTTTACGATGGCCTTTGGACGGAAAGGGGGGAAGGGGGGTGCTGCGGGATGGGGGAGGGGGGTGCTGCTGTCAATTCAGCATGGAACCAAGTCTCTATTATGTGGGAACTTTGCCGTTATTGAACTAGATTGTCTCTTCATGGTTTGCAAGCTGTGTATGAGTGACAGAGTTAACACTTCATTGTACTTTGACCAAGTTGGGTGTCTGTTTTGGCGTCTTCGTCTTAGTGTTCCGATGAGGCAGCAGTGCTCACTGACCAATGACTGAGTCATAGAAGGCTCAACTGATTGTACTTCTGATCAGGTTGGAGGAGTCCATTATGTACAATATGGGTGTTCAGCAAAACAGTTTTCCCTGAATTGGCCCATTGTTTTTTGTTTTTTTTGTTTTTTTTTTTGTTTTTTTTGTCAATGTAGCTCTACTTATATTGGCTTGACCTTTGCCAATAAGGAATATGACCGAAATAGTGTAAAATCTCCGTAAACTTCAAAGAAACAAACATGCTAGACATAAATATCAAAATCATTGACTTTAATTCGGAAATTAACGAGGGACGCTTAGCAGCCTACGGCTGTAGAGCTTTTTATAGGACGACAGAGAGACCCACACGACGGAGATCGCAGGTGCGAAGCCAGCATTCGAAGTCAGCAGGTGTGTCAAGTTTGTCCCTGCAGCTAATTTACCAACCTATGCTTCTGATCGTCGTCGTACTGTAGAAAAGGTAAACATTCTCCAGTACAGCCTTATAAACAGATGACGTAAAGTCGTAAATTATCTGATTTCTGTAGTAAATATATACTTCTAATAGCTTGTACATACATGTACATGCCTGTTGCAGCGGACTTCTGGTGGCATATATCACCTTTAAAGAAATGGACAAGAGCAAGGGTCGAATCAACTGGGCATTGTTCTATTTCCACAGGTTTTGGCGGTATGTTGACAAGGCTAAGTATATGTACATCTTCTGTATTAGGCTGATAGATTTTTGCTTCCGGCAACCTCATTATTAAACGCCTACGGTGTTCAAACCATTCAAAGGAGACCTGTGTTTAATGCATGTCTGCTGTGTGACGTACATACATGTATAGTCATTTTTAGATTTTTTTCCATATGCAATTGTTAAACAAGAGTATTTCCTGACTTCTCTGACCACATTACAAATCTAGTTTACATCCAAGAAGATTTAAGGCGATTAGGCTTGGTGTATTATTACCTGCTCCGTATTATGAGACAGAACTATTAAATAATTCGAAATAGCACTGACCAGAGATAATCGCTTAACTCTTGATCATAATGGAAGTTTTAATCGTGCACAAATAATAAGTGTGATAATTAATCTATTTTATCACTGCTCTAACTCCAGCCATTCTAAAAACAAACCTCTCGGGCCTGCTTCATGAAGCTCCGTTAGCTAAATTTGCGCTTAAATACCATGACGACGTATGCTATAGGGATATTAAGTACACTTAGCTAAGGGCTACTTAGCATTAAGTATGCTTCATGAGACCGGCTCGTTATAGTTGGCATAATAATGTAGGTTTACATCCCTAAAGTGGAATCTTCCAGCAAACACGACTCTCTTTCCGTTCAGGTTGACCCCAGCTTACATGTTGGTGATGATGGTGGATATTTGCCTTCTCCGGTATTTTGGAGACGGTCCCATTTGGCCTCAGCAGGGGTTAGAGGTCAACTTCTGCAAGGATTCCTGGTGGAAGAATTTATTATACATAAATAACTTCTTTTCTTTCTACAGTGGGGTACGTTTCTCTCTCATTTCCTTGCAAATTTCCATCTTTATTATTTTTCACAAATCCCTTTATATTAATTTATAATTTTTATTGCTGTTTCAACCTGCGGAGGGTCGTGGGTTTCACCGGGGTTTTGCCCAATTTCTTCCCCACCATAATGCTGGCCGCCGTCGTATAAGTGAAATATTCTTGAGGAAGGCGTAAAACACAAATCAAATAAAAAAAATAAATTATTGTTGTTTAAATCCCAGGACAACCGTTTTGATTTATCCCGCATTTCCCGTACAAACTCAGCTGTAGATATACAGTTTCTTGTGCTAATAAAGCAGTTCAAAGTATTAATACATGTAATTTGTCATCCAGTTATCTTCCGTTGGCGTTCAAAGACAGTGTCTGTCTGCAACATGCGGATAACCGTGCTCCCCCCCCCCCCCACGCTCCCCGCCCCCACCTCTGGGGCTCTGCCCGGTTTCCTCCCACCATAATGCTGGCCGTCGTCGTATAACGACACCAATGACATAAATAAATCTGAAGAAGTTTCCACCTCTACGATGAAGGTTACTGATGAAATTTCCCACGTGTGACCATCGGATAAAGGATGTCATATTTACTGAAAGACAAGTGGTCTTCGATGGTCACATGCCTTGAATGTTATGCTCAGGCGAGTGCCTTATACCCATTCTAAACCGCTAAGCCACCCCAGCCTCACATATACAACGTTACCGCCTCAATTGGAAATAAGCTTCAAGACTTCATGGAAAAAATTTAGATGGTTTGTTGAATTTAGGCACATTATGTGTACCGTGACGACAATCTATTAAATTGATCCGCGTTTATAAAGGAACTCCACGTTCAAAAAACGGATAATAATACAATATATCTTACCAAAGATTCAGGGAAAAAATTTATTTTGATTTCAGTGTATGTCCTGGGCATGGTACTTGGCCAACGATATGCAGTTTTACGTCATCAGTCCACTGGTGCTGATTACTCTGTACAGGTAAGTGGTCGAGATTGTAAGCTGATAAATTTGATTCATTTTGGTCCAGCTGATATTTTTATGCCAAACAGCTTTACAGGAAGTTAGTTAGACTTTGTATGTTTGTTCTTTGAAACCAGTTTGATTTGTGATGAACATTAGCCCAACACATCAACTGCAAACACATGTCCGGCTCCTATTTATTTTATTTATTTGATTGGTGTTTTACGCCGTATTCAAGAATATTTCACTTATACGATGGCGGCCAGCATTATGGTGGGAGGAAACCGGGCTGAGCCAGGGGAAACCCACGGCCATCCGAAGGTTGCTGGAAGACCTTCCCATGTACACTATTTGTATTTGGTCCAGCAGGAAAATTCCACATATCTATACACCTGACGCCTGTCCTATTGTTTGATTTACTCTAATTCCGGGTTATCCGGTTGAAAAAATATCGGATCCTGCACCGTTAAGCCCTCTGCTACCAATTATCCGAAAAATTTGAAATCGAGACGTCAAACCGACATTCACCGTGTTTCATACTTTAACCTCAGGCAGGTACGTGCTGGCTGTTCCAAAGTTTCTCAGTTCCACCAGGACTTTTCGCAGTAAATGTTTTTCTGTCTTTTTCTGCATTCAAATATAAGGGTACCGTAGTCATTGGATGTCGTAATCCAAAGTTTTGTATTTCAAACAGCCATCAAGTACCTTGTCTGAGGTTTTAATATTCGACATGACGGACATATTTTTGATTTCTCGATCCAAACAATCGGGCTATGCGGCCTGGTATTCGTGTAGCAGTGAACTTAAAGATAGCCGGGGGCAGTCCCATTGTAAGGAAAAGGTGTTTGTCTAGTAAACGTCTTGTGTTGCAAATAAGTCCCAGAGGGCTAACGCTGGGTCACCCGCACCATGCGTTGTTTTGGCAGCAGTTGATCAGATCTTGACTAATGAGGTCGCATGCTCGAATCCAGCTCTTGCTGGTCCCTTCTATGACGTTACGTTGCACGATTTTTGGTCAGGTACAAGTAACTGATAAAGGTCAGTAATCATTGTTTCCTTTGGGCACTTCGGTTTCGGTGAAGGATAAACTGACGGATGGCATATAAGTGAAACATTCTTCAGAACGGTGTGGAAACATCAATGAAATAAATAAATGAAAGACCCATATCAACGTAATGAGGTGTTCATGCCTTACTTTACACATTGTTATATTATTATGTGCACGATTTTGCTGTTGTTCATATCTCCCTATCCAGATCAAAGGTTGCCGGCACCGCCGTCCTCATGACTCTCCTGACAGGTTCATTTATAACAACGGGGGTGATCAGTTCCGTCAACAAGCTACCTCCCACAGGAAATGACCTCAACCAAGATTTTACGTACGTCATCATAAGAGTTCCGGGCCAAATTTTTTCAGAACTTGGTAGGCCTACTTTAGTTTTTCGGTAACTGTTGACAACATACTGGCATCGTCTTTTCCGCAAAAGGATTTCCAGAAAGTGGACACAAGATGTTTTGTTATAGTGGTCCACTTAGTTTTCACATGCAGTATCATTCGGTCCTGGGCAATGTAGTAAGCGGTTCATTGCAGCCTTTGCGACGACGATTTGAATAATCAGTTCTATCAACAAGCTACCAACCTCCTCACCTCAACCGACCCCATTCAGGCAATATGCATTAATTACAAAAGCTGCACACCTTTAAGAATCTGTCCAAAATTACAATAGTGGCATTCGTGGCCGAAGTGCCTGGCACGCCAGCGCGGCGCAATGACCCAGCAGCCTCTTAGCAATGCGGCCGCTGTGAGTTCATGTCCAGCTCTTGCTGGCTTCCTCTCCTGTCGTATGTGGGAAGATCTGCCAGCAATCTGCGGATGATCGTGTGTTTCTCCCGGGCTTTGTCCGGTTTCCACCCACCATAATGCTGGCCGCCGTGGTGTAAGTGAAATAAGTGAGTACGGCATAAAACACCAATCAAATAAATAAATAAATAAAATTACAATATAAAAGTCAACAGCTCATAGAATAAAACCAGAGTAACGGCAACAGTGTTATAGCTGGCAAATGGTTATACATAACAGCTGAAATACGGCCTCTTGTCACTTTATCTGAGGTAGGGCTTTGTTCTAACTGTTCATGTAATTGATATGTAGAAGTGTTAGCAACTTACATACCAGCTGGCACCAAGGTTTAAGCACAATTTTGCCAAAAAAAAAAAACCCAACAAAACAGAGGTGTAGTGCAGATATTGCAATTTATTAGATGTCACCAGTCTGGAATTACGCGTTATCATCACATCATTGGTTCTAATGTCAGTTACAAATATTTTGACTGACGTCAGACTATCACTCATGAACATTCAGTGGCCATAAATATATGTATTATTTTGGTCTTTAAAGCAAACCAAACCTATACCAGGACTTATACTACGAAAAGCCATACTGTCGTATAGGACCGTACCTCGTGGGAATGACTGTGGGTTATATACTGTACAGGACTGGCTCCAAGATCAGTTTCACTAAGGTATGTCCATATATGGTTGTGCTATCATGCAACGGTTACAACTTTCGGTAACATTGTTACGGCGTTCAATGGGGTCGATAATGGACTCTACATGAGTATCTAGTTTCTTTTGACATAAGTCATGATTTGAAACGTGTTTTAAACGCTAATTTCTTCCCGTATCTGCCGAGTTTATCAATGGAAAACGGGCATAGCTCTATGTGGATGCTGGCCAAGAGAGAATAACTCACTGGAACAATTCTGTGGACCATACCACTCGCTCTTACTCCCTTAGACAACATCTAAAAGGCACTATGCACGTCTTGCTCATGGGCCATGAACATCGTTCCCCATTAGTTCAAGTGAATGTCCACTAGACTTTGACTCTAGATAACCATGTATGATCTTACAGTGCCCAGCTTCGCGTTGATAATTAAAACAAAATTTTGTTCGACTAATTATGGCCCCAAGCCTACGCCATCATGATTTCATCTTTTGTTTTTTTTTTCTTTCATCTTTTCCATGTAGAAAGTTGTGGTGTTTGGCTGGATTTTGACATTTACGTGTAACTTAGCTGTGCTTTACGGCCTGTATGGACACTTCAACACAGAACCGCTGACATCAGACGTCAGCGCCCTCTACAATACAGTGTCCAGAACCGTGTGGGCACTCGGACTCGCCTGGCTGGTTATTGCCTGCTCTTCAGGAAACGGAGGTAAATTAAGACTCTCTTCACACCCACATATATTCACGATCACACGTGGCTTGGCCTCTTTTCAATCTGAAAGAAACAGCCTACACCAATCAGAACGAGCAAGTTGCCTCTGTAGAAATAAGACAGTAGAGGTTGTTTTCATACCTTTTGCCTCAGCTCACTGATGAAAGGATACATGTTTCTCGACGTATATAAATCCTAACACATTTATCAGGCAACTAAGCACTTGTGACACTACATGCATTTGCTATGCCAAGCTTCATTTCGTGTGTTTAATATAGTTTAATAATGCTCAAGGTACCCATCCATCAAAGCATTCTAGGCTTGCCTTTGTAAATTCATACAGAAATTAGGCATACCAATAATAAAAAAAAATATAGTGAAATGAACAGGCCTATAGTTAAAAGTCGTACCGCACAGAGAGTAAAACCCGAGCAGCGACGACGGTATGACAGGCCTAGCTGATATCTGATTACAGATAAAATACGACCTCTTGTCAGGGTTTTATTTTAACTGTTCATGTGCTGCATAAATACTTGAACTTACGCACCCTATAACACCACGGCTTAAGCAAAATTAGAAAAAAAATGCAATGGTGTTAATTGCAATTTATAATAGACCTAACTATTCCTGAAAAAGATTATCCCCGACAAGACGACACTTGGAACTTCGTGTAGGCCTATGCGCATACTGGTCAGAAATGATGGACCTAATGAAACTCAAACACACACACAAAGAAAAACGACTTTTGGAACACTCGCTCCCGAAAATCTACATTATCTCCGTTTATCTCTTCCAGGCGTCATCAACAGCCTTCTCTCCTGGGCTCCCTTCCAACCTCTCGGTCGGCTCACCTACTGCGCCTATCTAATCCACCCGCTCGTCATGCTGTACTTTGCGACCGGAAGAGACGTCGTACCTCATGCTTCTGACCTGAACACGGTAATATGACACTAAATATCAGCCTATTTTCTAAGGTTTCCATCACAAAGCCCAAACTTGACAACTGGATTGTCGAAGTTTTATGAAGGCTGCCTCTTGATATCAAGAGTGGACAAATGGAAATATGGACCTTTTCGAACTGTCAATCAAAAACACGCAACTGACCAACCATAAGCCGTATTGTGCTAATAGGTCAAGCCGATTTTCCACACAATGGTTATAAATGTTCGATCTTCTGTGACGTCATGGCGTCATAATTGCTTTCACCGGGAACAGAATTAAAGGTAACGTTGTTACGAGAAGGGTTAGTGGAACATCGAATGTGTTGGATCCATACATACCAGTCCCATTCACATTCAAGAACGTTCTTGTTCGAATCAAGTTAAAGGTGATTATAGGCGTCTAAACAGACATCCTTATACTAATGTGGACGTTCCAGGTCAATAACCACAAGGCTATTTCCCAAAACAATGTTCAACACTAACAGTCAAAGACGGCTTCATGCAAAAAGAAGTAATCAAATTTTCAATGATGTTGGAAATATTCAAGGAATGCAGGCGAATGAATGAAATCAGTAGGCCTGTGCAGATCGTGTACCATGTTAATTAATTCGTTTAAGTATTTGTTATTCAAAATATGTATCGGAGTTGTACCCTGATGGCAAGTCTTCATACATCCATCTTGGCAACGATAAATATAGGCCTACAGCCCCTAGCCCCTGGTGAAGCGGAATTAGACACAGTCGCGAAGCAGTGCCAAAGAGCCACTCTATAAATGACAGTACTGAGTGCAATCTATTATCGTTGAGAACGAACTCAACATAGAAACTATATCCTGTCATACTTATCGTCACTTTCGGTTTCGCAGATCTACTATTTCCTCGGGCACATCGTTTTGTCATACGGACTAGCTTTTCTTGTCTCCCTTGCGTTTGAAGCCCCGATGATCGGTCTGGAGAGAGTGCTACTGAGAGGAGACAGGAAGCGAGCAGAAAAGTAAAAAAAAAAAAAGAGAGAGCAACCGACCGTGTAATATAAACTTTTCAGTATTGTTTGGTGTAGGCCATCGTGTAGATCTGCTTTCACATGCAAACGTATTCAAAAGTTCTTGTATGTCTTTTACTTATTCAAGCAACTTTGTGTATATCTTGATAGAAATACATATAGGAAACTATTGCCATTTGAATCTTAAAATCTGGTTAAAATGCAACCTTCGATTCTGTGTGCATAGTTATCTCTACAAACTGATGTTGTTTATATACATCTGTCATCCCTGTCACTGAAATCCGGTTTATCTTATGGTATCTTTTTTAAATATCTTTAAGGTGACTGTATGCTGGAAAGTATTTAGTCATTCCTCTCATTTTCTCCCATCATGCAGTTGGATATCACGAGTACCTTGCAAAATATAGCAAAATGAATAAAATAAATGAGTTTTAACTACTTCCGGTCTAATAACCCAGAATCAATTGAAAATAGTGTTCCCTGTATATGAATTCATCTCACTTGGTCTGCATCAATTACATAAGTTTTCTTTCCAATACAAGATATTCTTGACACAGGGCCCTGGCAAGTTTTGGGCCATGGTGTTTCAAAAGTATGAACGGATTTTACATAGTCAGAAACTCTGGGGAGCCATTGTGCACTAAATAAATTAGTCTCTTAATTTTAACAGAAACTCTGTTGTATGAGTGATGCTAGAATTTATTCTGTTATTACCACACAATATTTTCATATTCAACAATATAACATCCTGTTAGTCTAGCAGAATATTTATGTTGAATTAACAGAATACGCGTGCTACATTTAACAGAATAATATGCTGCAATAACAGAATACATTCTAGCATCACTGAGATAACACTCTCTGAGATGCTAGAATTAAAATTCTAACTTTTTTAAAATAAAAAAATTAACAGATTAGTTTTTTTTTTGAGTGTGTTAATCGTCAACACAATCCCAAATGTACATGCATATACCCATCGACATAGTATAATAATATAGTACATTAAGCTTAAATATCATAACAATTTGTCCTTATAATATCGCAATTCAATAAAGAAGCACACATTGAGAAAATCAAACTCGTCGCCATGTTATCAGTTTCAGTCAATTTCGACAGAGTTTTCTCTATATTCCCAGAACGCAGCTGTTTCCGCTTAGGTAACCCCATGTAATTTCATCGCAGGCATCATCGGGGTGAGCAAGCGGAGAGGCATCACAAGATTATGATCAAAATGCTTTATCAGCAAGTCTAAAATGTACGAAACTACATTCTTCCCTTCATAATTTCAACCTGTCCATGCATGAGTGTCATTCCAGAGGGCAGAAAGACAAAACAATCAGGTGCTCGTCTGAATGCTGAGTGAGCGGTCCTTATTTCACAATCAACCCGTGAATGGCCGTTGATTTCTCCCACCATAATGCTGGCCGTTGACGTCTAAGTGAAATATTCTTGAGTACGGCGTAAAACACCAATCAAATAAATAAATTCTTTTATCACCAAAAGCCTCCTTATCAAGGGGTTACTTGTACGTTACTTCAAAATATTTTCAAAGACAGCGAAAATGAAAATGACCACAGAAACAATGAATCTTCATTAAATCACATCTTGACATTGTCTTTGAAGATCACCAGATGACAACTGGAAGACAAATGGCATGTGTTAATAATTTTATCTGTTTTATTAGCACAAGAAACTGTACATTGATTATAACAGCTGAGTTTAGGTAGGAAACGTGTGATAAATAGAAATTGCACATGTTAATCAACACTGCACAATTCAGTCCACATAGATTTTACAAAACAATGAAGAAACAATTTAGACATAGTGCTTGTATTTAATAACAAAGATGAACTGATGAACATTTGACACACCTAATATAAAAATACAAATGTCACTCTTATCAAACCACCTCAACGATAAAAAAATGTTTTGTCACAATATATGATGACAATGAATCAGCTCGTTGTCTAGATACACTTTGTAGATATAAAGTGTACATATATTTGTAGGAGATACAAAGTATATCTGAGATACAATATGTATCGACAGATTTACTGCCCTGTGTGCGAGACCATCCATAACCATATTGCCCAGACGAGGTAGGGCTTTGTCTCGTATTCCACACAGTGTTTACAAAAAATACAGGACGTCACATTTTACCAATCAGCCAACCGACCAACCCACCGGATAATCGAGCTGCTTGATACATAGCTGTTCGTCGCAGCCAGAACCCACAGGCCGTCGTATTGATCCTACAAGTACTGCATGTGTACTGTTTAAGAAGGACATGCAAGGTCAGAAACAATGTTTTATCGATTTTAGAAATAAATCACTTCTCCGTTGTGCTCCTTTGTACCGTGTCCTGTGAGTCTCACACAGCCAGTAGTTTGTCGGAATCATCCACAATATGGGCAAAATCCATCAAAACTTCAGTATGTAGATTGGTGATTTGAATGGACACAGCGCCATTACCAAGAATCTCTGAAACATCTTTTTTTTTATGACCGTGGCTGCGAAGATTTGCTTGTCTATTGGCCGACACACAATATAATAACAGCTTGTGGGATATACCAGCGAGTTATTAATCTGTAAGTTCCGCCTGCTAATCTAATAAACTGACATGATTGGCATGTGCTAATCCATTACCACGAAACAACAACTTTCCATGATCCTTACACTTCGGATGTCTTATAAACTTTAAAAGAGGACGTTTTCACATGCAGAATTCCGGCAAGATTTGGATGATGCAAGGCTATAGTTTAGCTTATGTCACCATCAGCACCCAGATATTCAAATCCCTTTCACATCCTTTGTCGTGCATGTATCAATAGACAAGACAGTACACTAACGGCAATCATAGTACACTGTATTTTGTCAAGGCTTCTTTCCCCTTTTGCCAGTCACACTTTTGTCAAACCTTGTCTTAGACAAACCCTCCTACAATTTCCTCGTCAGGACTCTGTACAATTCAGAACTCAGGATGCCTTGGACCTCAGAATCAGTATCGCCTTGTTAATCTTGACATTGAAAGAATATTTCACTTATACGACAGCGGCCTGCATTTGGTGGGAGGAAACCGGGCAGAGCCTGGGGGAAACCTACGATCATCCACAGGTTGCTGCAAGACCTTCACAGGTACAGACACTGTAATGTTCACATCTGCATGTAACATGTTACAAAACTTTATTGTCACCACCTCTTCGACAGGAATTGTTACATGCGTGCAACCTAGAGCACCATCTGAATGAGTCTGCACCAAACAAACACCTTCAAAGTTTTAGTGAAAAAAAAAACCCTAACTGGAGACTGGAGATCGGAGAATTCTTTGTTTCACACCTCATCCTCTATCCCTTCTGTCTGAACCACATCCTGCCATTGTGATGTCCACTGTTTCGGATCCATGCTGTACACCTGAGAATAAAACACAATATGAACTCCTTTGGTAACTGTAGGTGTACTTTGTACCTACAAGAAAATATCAATACATGTATGTATAAAAACAACTGTATTCTATATGATGTATTGGGTGCACTTGCTAAATCAGTAAACTAAGAGTATATGTAAGTGTACAGCAATCAGCAAAAGTCTCACATGTAAATGTAAGGCCCGACTAGCCTAGCATCTGTTCTTGTATACTTGCCATATATTAGCAGGAGTCAAATATGTATGTAAGATTTACTTCCTGTCTAGCCTCCGCTTTCTCCAGAGCTCACAATACCGGGTCATTCCTTGCCTCAGCTATATACTTGGACATCATAGCTGAGCAAGACAACTGTCATTCTCAGAGACACCTGGAGTCTGGGACATACATGTGTATCATTGGAGTTTTGGATATGTATTGCTGGAGTTTTGGATGTGTATTGCTGGGGTCTTCCATTTGTATTGCTTGAGTCTGGGGTATACATCATGTGAGTCTGGGGTATGCATCATGTGAGTCTGGGGTATGCATCACGCGAGTCTGGGGTATGCATCACGCGAGTCTGGGGTATGTATCGCTGGTGATTACAATGTGTATTGCATGTCTTGGATCGATATTCCTGGAGTCTGGGAATTGTATCGATGGAAACCAGCATGTACTTTACTGGGATGTGTACTGCTGGTGTACTCACTAGTGTCTAAGGTGTGTACCGCCAGAGTCTGGGATGTGTAACTCTGGAGTTTGAGATGTGTAACTCTGGAGTCTCGGATATGTATGGCTGGAGTCTGGGATGAGAATGGCGGGAGTCTGGGAAGGGTACAGATTTCAAAGTCTGTATGGCTGGAGTCTGGGATGTGTGTCAGATATTTATATCTCAAGAGTCTGGGATGTGTATGGCTGGAGTCTTGGATGGGTATCACTGGAGTCTGGAGCGTATTTTGCCAGAGTCTGGGATGTGTATCATTAGAATCACTGGAGTCTGGGATGTGTGCACGTATCACTGCAGTCTGGGATGTGTATCCTTTAAGTCTAGGATATGAATCACAGAAATGCTTACCTGGCTGACGAAGTCCAGCACATGTTTCTTGGATGTCTCTTCACGGGCACGCCACCCCCACTTAAAGTCATACACAGGCGGGTCACTGTTAGGTCTCTTGTTATACTCAATGTAGCCCTGTTTGACGAATTCGGATGTCACTAGTTTCTTAATGTCTCCAAACACTGTGTGCGATACCCTAGAGAAAAGAAAAACGGGGGCTCGTACAAACAAATGAATATGACCAGAAGGTAAATACAAGATGGGGCACCAAGACATAGCCTGTACAAACAAATGCATGTTGACCAGAAGGTAAATACAAGATGGGGCACCAAGACATAGCCTGTACAAACAAATGCATGTAACCAGAAGGTAAATACAAGATGGGGCACCAAGACATAGCCTGTACAAACAAATGCATGTAACCAGAAGGTAAATACAAGATGGAGCAACAAGACATAGCCTGTACAAACAAATGCATGTAACCAAAAGGTAAATACAAGATGGAGCAACAAGACAATGCCTGTACAAACAAATGCATGTAACCAGAAGGTAAATACAAGATGGGGCACCAAGACATAGCCTGTACAAACAAATGCATGTAACCAGAAGGTAAATACAAGATGGGGCACCAAGACATAGCCTGTACAAACAAATGCATGAGACCAGAAGGTAAATACAAGATGGGGCACCAAGACATAGCCTGTACAAACAAATGAATGTGACCACAGCCTAAATACAAGATGGGACACCAAGACATAGCCTGTACAAACAAATGCATGAGACCAGAAGGTAAATACAAGATGGGGCACCAAGACATAGCCTGTACAAACAAATGAATGTGACCACAGCCTAAATACAAGATGGGGCACCAAGACATAGCCTGTACAAACAAATGCATGAGACCAGAAGGTAAATACAAGATGGGGCACCAAGACATAGCCTGTACAAACAAATGAATGTGACCACAGCCTAAATACAAGATGGGGCACCAAGACATAGCCTGTACAAACAAATGCATGAGACCAGAAGGTAAATACAAGATGGGGCACCAAGACATAGCCTGTACAAACAAATGCATGTTGACCAGAAGGTAAATACAAGATGGGGCACCAAGACATAGCCTGTACAAACAAATGCATGTAACCAGAAGGTAAATACAAGATGGGGCACCAAGACATAGCCTGTACAAACAAATGAATGTGACCACAGCCTAAATACAAGATGGGGCACCAAGACATAGCCTGTACAAACAAATGAATGTGACCAGAGCATAAATACAAGATGGCTTGTACAAACAATTACATGTGACCAGAGCCTAAATACAAGATGGAACACCAAGACATTGCCTGTACAAACAAATACATGTGACGAGAGTGTAAATACAAGATGGAACACAAAGACATACATGTTCATGTACACAGCGGGAAGTCAAAGGCTAAGCTAATTATTCATTTTTTTATTTATTTCATTGTGGGTTTATACTTCACTTAACAAGCTCAAGGATATTTCATTTGTGACCCTGCAGTCAGGTGTATGGTTGAAAGAACCACGGCCCATCTCAATTTGAACGGTCTTTTGAACTTTTGAGCTCGATTAGTTCTTGGAATACTAAGGTCTCAACATTATGCTCACACACCGACAAACAAACAGAAACATCCACCCCTCAGACAGGTGCAAAGCAGAAGCTCCGTTTCTACAAATTTAAAAATAAATGGAAAATCTCCAAATTTGAAGACACATTCCACACAGGCTGCACGAATAAATTTTACCATTGTGAACATTCAAACATACAAATACCTCAGAAATTAGTCCAATTTCAGATTTAATAAAAAAAAAATTTTAGAAATTAATAAGGTTAGCAAAAATGTTTGTTGGTATTTCACTTACTCTGGTTCCACACCCAATCTTTTCAGCCCATGCCACATTTCTCCTGCAAGAATCAAACATTCCAATTACAACGTCTGAAACTGACAAAGGCTTCTCATTCCATGCTTTCCAATGGCACAATGTGACTCTTGGCTCAGATGGTTAGCGCGCCAGCCCAGTGTAATGACTCAGGAGCCTCTCACCAATGTGATCGCTGTGAGTTCAAGCCCAGCTCATGCTGGCTTCCTCTCCAGTTGTAAGTGAGAAGGTCTGCCAGCAACCTGCAGATGGTCATGGGTTTCCTCTGGGCTTTGTCCAGTTTCCTCCCAGCATAATGCTGGTCGCTGTGATATAAGTGCAATATTCTTGAGTATGGCGTAAAACAACAAATCAAATAAAAAAATAAAGATTACCCTGTAATAGACTGCTCATGGGGCCACATGAATGTCGTCAACAAGGGGATTGCATTCATACTCGTACGTAAAACTATGTTTTAATTCAACCACTTCACATGTTTGCAAAATGCTTATTCTATGACATTCTGAGGACATTCTACTGAGTAGACTGAGGAAGTTATACTTATTGCGAAGCCCTGAAACTGACCAACAAAGCCAAGATTGTTGTCTCCAAAATCAAATTTAAAAAGTACATAAATCACACTGAAAGTTTCTCTTACATTAGCAAAAAAAGGCTGAGGAATTAGGAATGCGTTAACATGAGTACATCTTATCACTTATCACTGAAAAAAACCTTAAAAAAACTTAAGACTTGGTTTCTTTATTTGACTGCTGTTTTAGGTTATTGTACCCAAGAATATTTCACTTATACGACGAGGACCAGCATTATGGTGGGAGGAAACCGGGCAGAGCCTGGGGGAAACCATTGACCATCCACAGGTTGCTGCCAGACCTTAACTCTAGATGTGGTAGAAAGGCTACCAAAGAGCATGCCCGTAGGTAACACACGGCTACAAAAGTTCTTTATCTATTGAGCAGCTCTGGAATCACGAAGCGATCCTAGGCTTCAGCCAAAATTTCAAACCACTTAAACAATGTCTAAATATAACAAGGTCTAAATATTGTTTGACAAGGTAAGCTTTGTGTAAGTTACTGTACAACAAATTTCAGGTAAAATGATGGAAAGAAACATACCTTTTTTAATGATTTTTTAAACTTTGGCTAAGATCTAGTTCTAAGATCACTTCATCATCACAGGCCTGCTCGGTAGATAAAGGACTTAACATGGGTTCTAATACAGAAAATATGTGAATTTCATGAACTTGTTAATTTGTCCATTAATTAACACAAAATGGTAAATTCCACTCATGTTGTTGTTCTTGACATGAATGAAAAATCTGAGCTCAACACATGCAGATACCACCTGTAACAATTACCTTAACATTATACAAAACATTACACAAAAGACACTAAGTAGTGAAGTTTGTAATATACAGTGATTAACCCAACACAGAGCACCAACATCGACCTCCACCACCACCACCACCACCACCACCCCCACCCCCACCCCCGCCCTGGTATTATTGTGCTTTACCTGAGCTCAATACATGTACATGGAGTACTTTTGAGATAAATGTACCATCCCTAACATTGCTTTCACTGTTGTTGGACACCGACGCTCAGTGTATGACATTAGCTATGCCTGTGGAGACGAGATTATAAAATGACCCTAAAGGTTATCTCTCACCGTCAGAGATTACATTTCCATTCATGAAGATGAGACTGAGGATCACAATAATAAGGCCAAATTTTGCGTTATCTTCTCCAGGCCTGCAACAATGAACAGAATATTTATCTTATTAGATTTATGTAGCTAATGGACAAGCTGAAAAAAAAGCTCTGTTTTGTGGGTGGATGAAGATGGTGAAGTGGAATGCCCAGGCTAAACCACAGTCTACTGCCACATTACAAGTGAGCTTCAATGGGAATAACGCTGCACAAACTACTCAAAGAGCTGAGGCCGCACAAACCACTCACAGAATTACGGCCGCACAAACCACTCTCAGGATAAAGGCTGGACAAACCTTTCACAGAATTAAGGCCGCACAAACTATACACAGAGTTAAGGCCGCACAAACTACTCACAGAGTTAAGGCCGCACAAACTACTCACAGAGTTAAGGCTGCACAAACTACTCACAGAACAAAGGCTGCACAAACTACTCACAGAGTTAAGGCTGCACAAACTACTCACAGAGTTAAGGCTGCACAAACTACTCACAGAGTTAAGGCCGCACAAACTACTCACAGAACAAAGGCTGCACAAACTACTCACAGAGTTAAGGCTGCACAAACTACTCACAGAGTTAAGGCTGCACAAACTACTCACAGAGTTAAGGCTGCACAAACTCCTAACAGAGTTAAGGCCGCACAAACTACTCACAGAATTAAGGCCGCACAAACTACACACAGAGTTAAGGCCGCACAAACTACTCACAGAGTTAAGGCCGCACAAGCTATTCACAGAGTTAAGGCTGCACAAACTACTCACAGAGTTAAGGCTGCACAAACTACTCACAGAGTTAAGGCTGCACGAACTCCTCACAGAGTTAAGGCCGCACAAACTACTCACAGAGTTAAGGCCGCACAAACTACACACAGAGTTAAGGCCGCACAAACTACACACAGAGTTAAGGTTCCACAAACTACTCACAGAGTTAAGGCTGCACAAACTACTCACAGAGTTGAGGCCGCACAAACTACTCACAGAGTTAAGGTTCCACAAACTACTCACAGAGTTAAGGCTGCACAAGCTATTCACAGAGTTGAGGCCACACAAACTACTCACAGAGTTAAGGCCGCACAAACTACTCACAGAGTTAAGGCCGCACAAACTACTCACAGAGTTAAGGCCGCACAAACTACTCACAGAATTAAGGCCGCACAAACTACTCACAGAGTTAAGGCCACACAAACTACTCACAGAGTTAAGGCTGCACAAACTACTCACAGAGTTGAGGCCACACAAACTACTCACAGAGTTAAGGCCGCACAAACTACTCACAAAGTTAAGGCCGCACAAACTACTCACAGAGTTAAGGCCGCACAAACTACTCACAGAGTTAGGGCCGCACAAACTACTCACAGAGTTAGGGCCGCACAAACTACTCACAGAGTTAAGGCCGCACAAACTACTCACAGAGTTAAGGCCGCACAAACTACTCACAGAATTAAGGCCGCACAAACTACTCACAGAGTTAAGGCCACACAAACTACTCACAGAGTTAAGGCCGCACAAACTACTCACAGAGTTGAGGCCACACAAACTACTCACAGAGTTAAGGCCGCACAAACTACTCACAGAGTTAAGGCCGGACGAACTACTCACAGAGTTAAGGCCGCACAAACTACTCACAGAGTTAGGGCCGCACAAACTACTCACAGAGTTAGGGCCGCACAAACTACTCAAGGGTTAAGGCCGCACAAACTACTCACAGAGTTAAGGCCGCACAAACTACTCACAGAGTTAAGGCCGCACAAACTACTCACAGAGTTAAGGCCGCACAAACTACTCACAGAGTTGAGGCCACACAAACTATACACAGAGTTAAGGCCGCACAAACTCCTCACAGAGTTAAGGCCGCACAAACTCCTCACAGAGTTAAGGCCGCACAAACTACTCACAGAGTTAAGGCCGCACAAACTACACACAGAGTTAAGGTCGCACAAACTACTCACAGAGTTAAGGCCGCACAAACTACTCACAGAACAAAGGCTGCACAAACTACTCACAGAATTAAGGCCACACAAACTACAGAATTAAGGCTGCACAAACTACTCACAGATAAAGGCTGCACAAACTACTCACAGAATTAAAGGCTCCACAAACTACTCACAGAATAAAGGCTCCCACAAACTACTCACAGAGGTTAAGGCTCCACAAACTACTCACAGAATTAAGACCGCAAAATTTACTCACAGAATTAAGGCTGCACAAACTACTCACAGGATTAAGCTGGACAAACCTCTCACAGGATTAAGGCCCCACAAGCTACTCAGAGAATTAAGGTCGCACAAACTACTCACAGCATTAAAGCCATACAAACTACTCACAGCATAAAGGCTGCACAAACTATTCACAGAACAAAGGCTGCACAAGCTACTCACAGGATTAAGGCTACACAAACTACTCAGAGAATTAAGGGTCGCACAAACTACTCACAGAATAAAGGCTGCACAAACTACTCGCAGAATTAAGGTCGCACAAACTACTCACAGAATAAAGGCTGCACAAACTACTCGCAGAATTAAGGCTGCACAAACTACTCACAGAATTACAGCCGCACAAACCACTCACAGAATAAAGGCTACACCAAACTTCTCACAGCATCAAAGACGTACAAACTACTAAGAGAATTAAAGCCGCACAAACTACTCACAGGATTAAGGCTACACAAACTACTGAGAGAATTAAGGTCGCACAAACCACTCATAGAGTTAAGGGCCGCACAAACTATACACAGAGTTAAGGCCGCACAAACTCCTAACAGAGTTAAGGCCGCACAAACTCCTCACAGAGTTAAGGCCGCACAAACTACTCACAGAGTTAAGGCCGCACAAACTACACACAGAGTTAAGGCCGCACAAACTACTCACAGAGTTAAGGCCGCACAAAACTACTCACAGAGTTAAGGCCGCACAAAACTACACACAGAGTTAAGGCCGCACAAAACTACACACAGAGTTAAGGTTCCACAAACTACTCACAGAGTTAAGGCTGCACAAACTACTCACAGAGTTGAGGCCGCACAAACTACTCACAGAGTTAAGGTTCCACAAACTACTCACAGAGTTAAGGCTGCACAAGCTATTCACAGAGTTGAGGCCACACAAACTACTCACAGAGTTAAGGCCGCACAAACTACTCACAGAGTTAAGGCCACACAAACTACTCACAGAGTTAAGGCCGCACAAACTACTCACAGAATTAAGGCCACACAAACTACTCACAGAGTTAAGGCCACACAAACTACTCACAGAGTTAAGGCTTGCACAAACTACTCACAGAGTTGAGGCCACACAAACTACTCACAGAGTTAAGGCCGCACAAACTACTCACAGAGTTAAGGCCGCACAAACTACTCACAGAGTTAGGGCCGCACAAACTACTCACAGAGTTAGGGCCGCACAAACTACTCAAGGGTTAAGGCCGCACAAACTACTGACAGAGTTAAGGCCGCACAAACTACTCACAGAGTTAAGGCCGCACAAAACTATACACAGAGTTAAGGCCGCACAAACTCCTCACAGAGTTAAGGCCGCACAAACTCCTCACTGAGAGTTAAGGCCCGCACAAACTCCTCACAGAGTTAAGGCCGCACAAACTACTCACAGAGTTAAGGCCGCACAAACTACACACAGAGTTAAGGTCGCACAAACTACTCACAGAGTTAAGGCCGCACAAACTACTCACAGAACAAAGGCTGCACAAACTACTCACAGAATTAAGGCCACACAAACTACAGAATTAAGGCTGCACAAACTACTCACAGAATAAAGGCTGCACAAACTACTCACAGAATAAAGGCTCCACAAACTACTCACAGAATAAAGGCTCCACAAACTACTCACAGAGTTAAGGCTCCACAAACTACACTCACAGAATTAAGACCGCAAAATTTACTCACAGAATTAAGGCTGCACAAACTACTCACAGGATTAAGGCTGGACAAACCTCTCACAGGATTAAGGCCCCACAAGCTACTCAGAGAATTAAGGTCGCACAAACTACTCACAGCATTAAAGCCATACAAACTACTCACAGCATAAAGGCTGCACAAACTATTCACAGAACAAAGGCTGCACAAGCTACTCACAGGATTAAGGCTACACAAACTACTCAGAGAATTAAGGTCGCACAAACTACTCACAGAATAAAGGCTGCACAAACTACTCGCAGAATTAAGGTCGCACAAATACTCACAGAATAAAGGCTGCACAAACTACTCGCAGAATTAAGGCTGCACAAACTACTCACAGAATTACAGCCGCACAAACCACTCACAGAATAAAGGCTACACAAACTTCTCACAGCATCAAAGACGTACAAACTACTAAGAGAATTAAAGCCGCACAAACTACTCACAGGATTAAGGCTACACAAACTACTGAGAGAATTAAGGTCGCACAAACCACTCATAGAGTTAAGGCCGCACAAACTACTCACAGAATAAAGGCTGCAGAAACTACTCACAGAACAAAGGCTGCACAAGCTATTCACAGGATTAAGGCTACACAAACTACTCAGAGAATAAAGGTTGCACAAACTACTCACAGAATTAAGGCCGCACAAACTACTCACAGAATTAAGGCCGAACAAACTACTCATAAAATTAGGGCTGCACAAACCACTCACAGAACAAAGGCTGCACAAACCACTCAAAAGATCAGATCTACACACACCTAAACAAAATAAAATACAATATTTCACCTAAAGTTTGTCCCTTAAAGGCCTTAAAGAAAAGATAACAAATAGAATACTCTTAGTTATTTTTGATGAAGGGTGGGAAAAGACCTAAACAGCCAACCTAAGACTTGTAGAAATCGAATGGTCACAGAGTGTGGACGCAGAGTATGAAATGCAGCCTGATCTATTTTCATTTGAATGTTTACCCTGTGAACGCACTTCAGATAAGGTCTTTCTTGAATTGTAACTTTGTGAGTTACAGAGAGGTTAAAAGGTTCCCATAATCTGGGGCTGCTTTACTAAAGGTTCCCATAAAAGGTTCCCGTAATCTGGGCTGCTTTACTAAAGGTTCCCGTAAAAGGTTCCCGTAATCTGGGCTGCTTTACTAAAGGTTCCCGTAAAAGGTTCCCGTAATCTGGGCTGCTTTACTAAAGGTTCCCGTAAAAGGTTCCCGTAATCTGGGCTGCTTTACTAAATCATGTGTATTACAAACTTGCTGCACATTAAAACTGTTATTGTATTTGAAGCCTAAGAGGATAGTTTTTTGTTTGTTGTTCACTGTTTTTCATGGTGTGACAATAAGAAAGAGCACATGATGTTATCCATAGCTGATGTATAGCTGATGAATAAATGACAACGTACATGTACTTTCAAATAATACCCCTGATGTTACTACAGCAATGTGAATATTAACACATCACATCAGGTAACTATGTCAGAAAACCCTGAACCTGTTGTTTTTGTGGACTCTTCTGTTATATTCATTTTACATCCTTTTCAACCATGGACATGATGGAGCTAGTTCTCTTCCACATTACAGCATGATATGGTTTTCTTCATATCATTTTAAACTTTTTTGCCTGGCTTCTCTTGAAACTGGAGTGTTAAAATATTAAGACCTTTAAACCTTACCTACTGAACATAAAAAATGTTGCAAGTTATAATAAGTTCACTTAAATCTTTGACATGCCAAGAATCAAACAGATTGATTTTAATGAACAAAATGTCACTATGAGAGATACATGCACATCAAATGAAAATCTAAATAGCTGTTGAATATTGGCACACCTATTTTCTCTTTCTTACCACTGCAGGTGAGGATTTGTTGCGTCTGTTTCTAAGGAATTCACCAAAATGTAATTTCCCTTCTGTTTGTCTTCCAACTCCACCAGCTCAATCCCGAACACCTGTCAATGCAAAACGCTTGGTTACCATGGTTACACTTTGGATGAGAGAGCTTTACTACATAATGGGGCAAACACTCCTGTCAAATGAAGAGGAACAGCGTAATCGAAACTGTTAAAAAATAGGCAATCTGAAAAGTATTGATAAGCAAAACATTATCCTCTACAGGTTGTCAGGTCTTCACAGGAAAAATCTGGAAGAACTTAACCAGTTGACAGAATATTCTACCCCCATTTTTACTTTTGGTGTGGCTATATCCACCCTGAAATTGACTGGTCTTTTTTGAAATTCAAACTGCATTCTGTATCATGCTATGCTAAACACATGAGCAAAGTTTCAATTCAAAATCTTAAACAATAATCCCCCAAAAATGTGGAAAACATAACATGGAACAGACAGACAGGCCAACAGACTCACAGACGAGGTGAAAACCTATCAGCTCCCCTCTTGTTTAACTCAGAGAACTAAAATTGACGACTCCAATGTAATTCAGTTAAAGCTAACGTTTTTCACGTCATGACTACACTGTACATGTTCTAAAAATAGGTGCTTTCTTGGACTTTAATGTTGCTATCAGCTTTATTCACCAGAGGTCGGGTTCATGAATTTATTTATTTATTTGATTGGTGTTTTATGTCATACTCAAGAATATTTCACTTATACGACAGCGGCCGGCATTATGGTGGGTGGAAACCGGGCAGAGCCCGGGGGAAACCCACGACCATCCGCAGGTTGCTGACAGACCTTCCCACTTACGGCCGGGGAGGAAGCCAGCATGAGTCGGACTTGAACTCACAGCGACCGCATTGGTGGGAGACTCCTGGGTCATTGCACTGCGCTAGCGCACTGACCAACTGAGCGTTTTCATGAAACGTACTTATAGTGTTAAGTAGCCCTAAGCTAAGTGTACTTCTACATTGTATCTCTACAATGTCTACAACATAGGTTGTCGTGGTGGTTTAACGGGTTTTGTTCAGTTTATTCCTTGAAGCCGATCACTGGAAACAGCCGAAGAGGGAGCAGGCCTGCTGAAAGCAGTCCTGCTGGCACAACTGGCAGGATACCTCCCCACGGTATTGACCATGCTGACAACGCACTAAATTAAATACCAAATTAGTCTAAAAATCAGTTTTGGTCTTGCTCTTTTTTTTTAATTAGCTTTTAGTTAATTGGTTGGACAAAATGTTATGTATCCAATGAGTCGATAGTTATGTAGCATGATTGACAGGGAACCCCGGCGTGTCTCGGATTTACCGACTGCTTGTCCATAGCATCTCTTACATGAGGTCTATGTGTGACTGGAATTCGAAGAATTGCCGTTTCATCAATGCATAATGCTGCCTTTCACGTGAATAAAGTTTTTGAAAAACTCCTGCGAGGGTAAAACAATGGTGCCCGAACACAGAAGAGGCTCTGTTGGGAGAATGACATCAATATGACAGCCCATTCTCAAAAATAGGGAGAGTGAGGAGGCTCACTGGGAGGACATCAATTCACCGAATATTATTTAACTTTACAAACTATTTTACAAAACAAATGGAAGTCATGTCAGATTCCCCACCTTGAGGGAAAATGTGAGCATACCTGTCATCCATCACACAGAAACCACATACATTTCATGTGGCACCTGCATCCCTGTTAGGTGTGAGGATCAAGGAGGTATCCCTCAATTTCCGATACATCATGACAGCCTGTCCTAATAATGTCTGCAGTAAATTTAGGATTGCGAAGAACTGCATAATCCATATGCATATATATATATATATATATATATATATCTGTCCCGCCACACATGTACTTGTACGGTGTAGGCAAGGCCTGTATGAGTTTCTGGCATATATGTCGGACCACATATTTAGGCCTATATTTTGGGTATCAGTAGACTCGGGAATATCGTGAAAATATGTAAGTGCAAAACTTGAGGTTTTTTTTTTTTTTTTTGGAAAGTTTTCATGAGTGGAATCACTGTTGCTGTTGTCTCTTTGGATTTGTTTGTTGTGTAGACTCTTTACCGATCGCCGGTTTACACAACCATGTTTCAACGTATCACTACACACTGACAGTATTACTGATACAGGGAATCGTTTTGATTCCTTTACATCATTTACACCGGGACAATTTATGGGGACAGTCTCTTACTTGTCTGCAAAACTGATATTTGCAATTTTCTGCTTTAAGCACTTCCAATTAATACGTCCTGAAAATTAGAAGGATTACAGTATACAAATGCATAGTACAGTGTTGAGTAGGCTATTTTTAGCATATTTATTAATCACATTCATTATTATAGATGCAAGCAGAAAACAGCCCCTCAAAGCTAAAATGTACCCCTTTTGGAAAAACACAACCCTGCCTCTTTTTGTTTGAAGCTAAGGCTCTGACATATAATAGGTACTTACATCCCGTAATAGAAACTTCGCTTTGTCCAGTACAACAGGGCCAGCTCGACTTAGCTCCTTCAGAACATGTTTGTTGATATCTGAATATAATTACAAGACATAGGCATGACTTTAGTAAGGACATATTAACTGAAAATTATAGAAAAATGCCTGACTTCAGAACATAATTTTGGATGCTGAAAATTTTTTCAGAAAAAATGCACGACTACTGTTCACATATTTTATTACACCTGAAAAATTACTGACAAATGCAGGACTTCAATGCTGTCACTTCAACTTTATCACTTTCACTTGCCAACATGTGTTGATCTGAGAGGTCTGCAAACCAAATAATCACTCTTCTCCAATGGAGGTAAGATTAGTCTATCAATATGTACACTGATTGAAATTCAAGAATTTTTTTTCTTCTTATAAATGTACATCATATCATTTTATTTTAGTATCTTTTTTTTATGTTCTGCAAATGTGTACTGTGTGGAAATCAGAATGAAAGCAAAGAAAAGTTTATACTTTTGACATCAGAACAGTTAGGTGAACATTGTAAACGGCATTCTAAAAAGTCGCTAACACAGGATATTTTTTCATGTGAATAAGGTTGTTTGAGCTTTGTATAGGGCAATATTTACCTTGTTTCTTTATAGGCAGCTTCTTCTGATCCATGATAAGTAAAAACTTCACCAAATCACTGACCTGCAACAAAATATACAAGGTGAGATGAAGGAAATCAGCAGGTGAATAAAATCAAAACAAGCTCCCCTGAATTTTTACAGAAGAGCTTTTTAGTCATTAAATTCATATATTTTCATTTTTGTTTGAACTTTTTTTTTTGTTTTAAAATCTGTAAAAATCAAGAGTGTAAAAACTAATGCCTCCATGTTCAAAATAAGGAAACTGTGCATACGAAATCTGGAACCTGTATCTTAAATACATGTATTTTTGGAGAAACAAGAGTCCACCAAATGACACCTTTTCACTCACTGCTCCTCTAAAATACTTATTTATTTTTTCAATGAAAAAAAAAACAAAAGAACAATTCTCTACCGCCTAATTCTCTCCCTCCCCTCCATTCAACCCCACCACACGCCCCCCCCCCCCCCCCCACCCCGCCACACCAAGAAAGAATTTTTTAGGGACGGCAAGAATGTTTGTACCAAATTTTGGAGGGCTATCTCACAGAGAAATCATGCAATGTTAACTGATATGTGTTTACTCTAATTCCTCAACTTTTCACATGTGAAAGAGCAACTTTCAGTGACATTTATGCACATTTGATGTTGGAGCACAAAACTACAGCATATCAATCTACACAGAATATGCCTGAACATACATCTTGCAAATATGCAAAAAGATTGAAGAATTACAGTATTTGATTGTTTTTATACATCACTCAAGAATGTTTCCCTTACATAACAACAGCCAGCAAACCTCTTCACCTAAATCTGCCAATTATTTAAAACAGCTCGAGATGGATTCAAACAAACATGATCATTGATCAAGTGCTTGAAAGTTGCAGTGAGCAGCGCCTTATACAAAAAATGTGAGCATGCCAGGCCCCTCTGCCATTACATAGTTGTGGCATGTATGTATGAATGCTTGGGTTTAACATTGCACTTAACAATTTTTCGGTCATATGATGACAAGGAATCATTATGTTCATGTATGTCTACATATATTGTGTCTTCCTGTGGCAGGGTGAGTCCATGCTGTCGCCACTGGAGTATCATGCTGAAGGCACCAGGCATAAACTTCACCCTGTCAAATTATCCTGACACGAGACCAACCAGTCCTGTTTCCTCGTTCTAACCTCCCAGTGTTGAGTGCCAAGAGAGGCAGCAAGAGGTACCATTTTTAAAGGTTAAGGAATGAGCCCAACCCGGATTTGATCCCAGGGTTTCCCCGACTCGGATGTGGATGCTCCGACCATTAGGCCTCTGAAGTGGTACAATGTTACCATCTATACTGTCGTCTTATGCTACAATTTATAATCACACTGTGAATCAATGAAGAACACTTCAGTCCATCTGAGAGATTTAAACAGCGAAAAGTATCTGTAAATCATACCCGCCGATCAACATCAGCCTGACTGTATTGGGATGCTGCTTGTGATGAGGATGCCTGTGAACTGCTGACTTCCTAATGGAGGGGAAAAAAAGAGACACAACAGAGTTTGGTGAGCTGTGGTAGACAATCTAAAGTTTAACCATTATCATCAGACTGCACATGTCAGTCTCTGAGGTCAAGGCATGTAACCACCTCCACATGTCTTGTAAAACAACTGGAGAAAACGTTATTATTACATGCAGCTTAAAAGAAAACCCTCAAAAATGTTGACCCTCATCAACCATGTCAACAATTTCCCCAACTTTATCATCCCTTACCTGTGTCTTCACTTGGTTGAAACACATGGTAGTTGTGACATAAATCTTTGCAGTTGAGTAAAAAAAAAACTTGGAACTACACGATCTTTGCCATTAGGTATATCTGATCGAGCAGGGTTTCCTCCCATGAATCTACTTGACGTATCTCCACGATGTGGCTGAAATATTGCCGATGTGCCATAATGCCATATTCATTCATTCATTCATTCCACATGACAAAAGCATGTCACACACACAAATAAGTATATGAGTATTTCGAAGTTCATATGTCTCAAAAAAGTCTGAAAGACTCATTCTGTCACAACAACCACAGTAGTCTAGTGGTATAAGCATTGGACACACTGTCTGAAGGAAGTTCAGATCTAGGGCCTTTCAAAACAAACGATTAAAGAGATAACTTTCTGAAATATGTTTGAGTTATTTGATTGGTGTTTTATGCCATAAGCAATATTTCATTTATACGGCAGCGGCGGCGGCCAGCATTATGGTGGGAGGAAACCCACGACTGTCAGCAGGTTGCTGCCATCAGAAATGTGTGAACCGCAACCAGTTAAGTGCAGAACACTCCTGGCTGACAGAGACTAGAGTGAAGAACATCTTAATTCATTTACTGCTGTTTTTTGTTATGTAAACTGAACGCCTCCCCAATCATTTTTAACCAATGAAAAATCAGTAAAAGCATGTGACTACGGGGGACAAAAAATGACGTCAAAAGGCACGTGGAAATAAACACGTTAATAGGACCCTAATCCTCACAAATCCCACAAATGGTGAATGAAAAGAAATCATGCAGGTATATGTAATGATACAGGCACAAGATTTCAAGAATCCCAAAATTTTGGATGTTTTCTAATCTACGAGTATGACAACAACTAAACAAGGAAGGAAAAGCTCTGCATCAAGGCAAGGGTTTCTAACAAATAAGACAAGCATCATGACCTACGCCATAGGTGCATAACTGTCAAGGCTGTATGACTGTTGGGGAAAAAAAAAGACTTGATATGACGATGCCATGACAGAGCTGCATGTGGAAGAACCCGTCTTCTCATTCCGTACAACAACAACAACGACAGCCAACAGCATCGTTGTTACTGGCACTCGTTGACATTTTCTGTCATTGACAACAACAAGTACAATGAACTAACGAAAAGATCTCAACCTCGGAGGAAATATCAAACTTACTGATTCCGAACTTTTGTTCGATTTCTGTTTGGATTTCGGCATTTTGAATGGATCAGAGTTTTCTCTTTCCGTTTCATCTACACCCGTCTGCTTCCCGCAAAATAAAATGGTTCTGATAAGCGAGGTTTGTCTGGAGCTGTCTCCCAACAGCCCCATATCACTGGCTAGGGCTGTCGAGAGCCAGTATGTATTCTTCAGCCGCGCGTTGTTGCAATAATGGTGCTCGGAAGCTGGCTATTGTAGAAAATAAGAGGGATAAAGTCGGAGATTTTAAAGTGACTTTAATACACTAATTTAATCGATAAATGTGTTTTTTTTTCACCTTATTTACAAATTCTATATCTGTTCTCCAGTGCAAGTTTAAGTTTCCTAATAGACCGTGATGTAAATCAGATTACCACTTACCGATAAGATTTTTTTGTGAAGTCTGGTCTGGAATTCTGTTTTTCTGCCGCTACATCGGGAAACAGAAGAATGTGTTATGCTTAGCTTATCTGCTTTCTATTATTTTTATTTCCAAAACCGTGTGGATGTGAAATCGATGTTAATTCTTTTCTTTTTTGGAGTAATTATACAATAATACGAAAAGCTTTATCGTGTGACAAACCCAGCCCATCATGTTTTTACAACTTTCAAATAAGAAAAGGTAAACACGTACCCGTATGGGTTAGGCAAGCCCGTGCGTTCAGGCCAAATTTAGATGTCTGTTGGCTTTTTATTTCAGGACAAAGGATGTTTGGAAAGACGCAATAAATTATCTCGTTGTCAGATTAAAATTTAGAAAGACGTTTTGAGATCCATGGAAAACTTTAGTTAAGAAAGCTTTTAAGGGCACAAATAGCATGTTTTTAACACCAAGCTGTTGATTGTGAAAGTATGGAAGACTTGTAGAGAAATGCTGTTTACCATTACCAATGGACATTAGACTCCCAAATGTTAGAAATGTAATGATCAAGGAATGTAAGGCACCAGACTAACAGGTATGGGAGACATCCTGAGTGAAAGATAACTTGTAAGGAATCCTTCATAGAGATGAAGAAATTCTGACCCAGTAGTGAGAGATTCAAGTTAAATACTACTTCCAGAGTTACAGGTAATTTAGAACACCATTCTGTTAGCGTTAGTGATCATTAGAAAGAGCGCGAAGAATTGCAAGACCAAAGTCCAGTGTGGAGAAAATGCGATAAGCTATCCTGAGTAATGAAAGAAAATGTGAGTTAGGAATGATGGGGGCTATGTAACACACCATTTTAGAGGAGTAAATGGCGGTGGAGGAATGTCAGAAACCTTCCTAAGTGAGATTGAAAATGTTGGGATAAATGACGAAAAATTCGAAAACCGTCATTTCACATAGCCTGGGTATTGTAGTCTTAAAAATGATATCTGACCAAATGCAACGGGTGAAATTTGTCAAATGTAACAGGTAAAATTTAATTGATCTTTTTATTTAATTGGTGTTTCAAGAATATTTCACTTACACGACGGCGGTAAGCATTATAATGGGTGGAAACTGGGAACTCCTACAAGCTGGACCACATTGGTGAGAGGCTCCTGGGTCATTACGATGCGCTAGCGCGCTAACCAACTGAACCAGAGGTAAAATTTGAGGCTCTGTGGCTTATTTATCAAACAGTTTGTCTACGCTCCCCTCAAAAATTCCATGCAGGCGTCATTAGTTTCAACTAACAAACATATAATTGAGGCATTTGTAGATAAATGAAAAAAAATACTCTAGTGGCTCAGCCAGTTAGTGCGCCGTACTGACAGACACTGCTTTGACCTAATCACAGCTGGTGTAGTGATATCATACAAGATTCCCATTTTTGCGACCCAGTTTCGATTCCCTGAAGGCGCAGTGTGAGCCTAATTTTACAACCGCTTTGGGGAAATAGAGGTACTGAAGGAAAAGACAGCTTAGTATATATTACCTCACATACCTTGTTTAGTTGGACTGTATCATTCAAGATTCCAATTCGTGCCTCTCAGCTTCCAATGGCGGACGGCGCACAAATATTTTGTTACAAGTGGATTTAAAATACACCTGCTATAAAACAAGGAACACAGCACTGAACGTTCATTTGAAACTACAAAAACTTGACATAATATTTAGGAGCAAGATACCTCAGGAAGCCATTTCTTTATTGCTGTACTTTAAATAAGAATACAGAAAATGAAAATATAAAGATCTCAGTTCCGCAGCTCCAGTGGTTCAATCGCTTATCCCGCCATACTGACAGACAGTATCTTATACTTGTGCATCAGGGTTTGAGGAATGCGGTGGGGGTGAGTTCGATCCTCACCTGGAGCATCCAACTTTTGCCCGAGAGTCGCATACAGATTTTGTTACAAATGCATTTAAAATATTGATTTCGAAAAAACAAAGTGCGTTCAATAACGTAGTTCCCGACAGTTTGAATTCCTAGCTAGCCTTTGCGCTGCTTCTGTCGCATCTGTAATGTACCTGGCAAATGTGAATGGGTTCCTGCGGGTGTCGATGTACCGACTTTCACTAAATGATATACATAGAAAACAAGAAAGTTTATATTTGAAATTTGTCAAATGTAAAAGGTAAAATTTATCAAATGCAACAGGTGAAATTTGTGGCTGTGTGACCTAATTTATCAAACGATTTATCTACCCTGCCCTTATATATGCCATGCAGGTCTCATTAATTTAAAAGAGTAAGTGGGTAAGTAAGTGCTTGGGGTTTAACCTCGTACTTAAAAATTTTTCAGTCATTTGACGACGAAGGAGTCCTGAGAGTGTATGTAATGTGCCTCCTTGCTGCAGGGAGGATTTCCACCGCCTTTTTATCTAGTGCTGCTGCATTGAGACGACTTACCGAAGGCAAGTAAGCCGCGGCCCGAGCCATCATACTGATACGGGTCAACAAGTCGTTCCATTCTCCCCTTATTGTTGAACGCCAGCCGAGGAAGTTACAACTTCCTCTTTCAAAGTCTTAGGTGTGACCCGACCCAGGATTAAACCTGGTAATTTAAAACAACGCTCATATCAGTTAAGGCATTTGTAGACGCTCATTACATAAAAACTATTCCGGCAGTTTTTATTTGAAATTATATGTTATGTGGATGAATGCCATCACATGATAAATTTTTCAAATATCTGAGTATATCAAATGTATTGTAGCAACCCACCTTAATAGATAAGTTCTGTAGCTCCAGTGGCTCAGTCGGTTAGCGCGTCATACTGACAGACAGTACTTTAACCTATACGGTATTCATATTAAGAAGCGCCGCTGGTGTAGTGGTATCATGCAAGATTCCCATTCTTGCGAACCGGGTTCGATTCCCGGGCGGCGCAGTCCAAACTTACTTTACCACTGATGTGGGAAACAGAAGCTGAAGGAGGATACTGCTGCACTTACCTCTTATGCATATTGCCTGTTATACCCTTTTTAATTGCACAGTATCATGCAACATTCCAATTCGTGCGTTTGAGCTTCCAATACAGGGCAGCGCACAAATATTTTGTTACAAGAGGATTAAAAACACAGCTGCTTTAAAAAAAATGAATACACCAATGAATTTTAATTTGAAACTACGAAAAGTGATCATAATATTTCGTGGGAACAAGATACCTAAGGAAGCCATTTCTTTATTGGTATACTTTAAGAAAAAATACCAACCTGATGAGAAAATGGAGATCAAAGTTCTGTCCAGTCCTTCAGTCGCTCAACCCGCCATACTCATAGACTGTATCTTATACTTATGCAGCAACGCCTGAATAATGAGAAGGTGTTGAGTTCGAATCTCATCTGTAGCATTCAAATTTAGACCAGGCGACGCGTGGTGATTTGGTTACAAATGCATTAAAAATATGGATTTCGAGAGAATGAAGTGCAGCTTTTAGCACTAAAGTACTGCTCCACAGCTTGAATTCCCAATCAGCTTTTGCGCTGCTTTTGGCGCTTCTCTAATGTAGCGGGCAAATGTGACTGCGTTGAGCAGTTGTCAATGTAGCGACTTTCACTAACTGATATACAGCACAGAAAAAACAGACGTTTTCCTATGAAAATTTGTCAAATTTAAAAGGTGAGATTTGTCAATTGTATGAGGTGAAATCTGAGGTTCTGTGGCCTAATTTACCACACGATTTGTCTGCGGTGTCGTCAAAAATTCCATGCAGGTGTCATTAATTTCAAATAACGCTCATATCAGTTAAGGCAACTGCAGATTTTATTTGAAATTATTTCTTATCTGGATGAATGCCATCACATGATAATTTTTCAAATATCTAACTAATTGAAATGCATTTGAGCAACCCATCCTTAAAAGATAAGACGCCAACTTTGCATAGAAAGGCGTCAATGCATTGTCGGAAAAAGGTACTGAGGTAAACCAATGTTTTATAGCTATGTGTTTAAGAAATGTAGGGAAGTTTTTAGAAAAACAAGATGCAAGTTCTGTGACTCCATTGGCTCAGTGGGTTAGCGCGCCATACTGACATACAGTATTTTGACCTATACGTTATTAAGAAACGCCGCTGGTGTAGTGTTATCATGCAAGATTCCCATTCTTGCGCCCCGGGTTCGATTCCCGGGCAGCGCAGTCTAAACTTACTTTTACCACTGATGTGGGAAATAGAGAAGCTGAAGGAGGGGACTGCTGCACTTACCCCTTACACATTGCCTCTCATACTCTTTTTAATTGCACTGTATCATGCAAAATTCCAATTTGTGTGTCTCAGCTTCCAATACAGGGCAGCGCACAAATATTTTGTTACAAGTGGGATAAAAATACGGCTGCTTTAAATAGAAATTAATTCACCAATGAATTTTAATTTGAAACTACAAAAAGTGATCATAATATTTCGTGAGAACAAGATACCTCAGGAAGCCATTTCTTTATTGGTATACTTTTAATAAAAAATGCCAAAGTTATGAGAAAATGGAGATCAAAGTTCTGTCCAGTCCTTCAGTCGCTCAACCTGCCATACTCATAGACTGTATCTTATACTTATGCAGCAACGCTTGAGGAATGAGGAGGTGGTGAGTTCGAAGCTCATCTGTAGCATTCAGCTTTAGGTCGGGGGTTGCGTGCTAATTTGGTTACAAATGGATTAAAAATATGGATTTCGAGAGAATAAAGTGCAGCATTTAGCACTTATGAGCTGCTCGACAGCTTGAATTCCCAATCAGCTTTTGCGCTGCTTTTGGCGCTTCTCTAATGTAGCGGGCAAATGTGGTCGCGTTGAGCAGTTGTCAATGTAGCGACTTTCACTAACTGATATACAGCATAGTAAAAACTGACGTTTTCCTTTGTAAAATTTGGCTACTGCTAAAAGTGAGATTTGTCAAATGTAATAGGTGAAATTTGAGGTTGTGTGGCCTAATTTACCACACGATTTGTCTGCGGTGTCGTCAAAAATTCCATGCAGTTGTCAATGTTTTCAAATAACACTTATATCAGTCAAGGCATTTGTAGACGCTCATTGGATAAAAAATTATTTCGACAACTGCAGATTTTATTTGAAATTATTCCTTATATGGATCAATGCCATCACATGATAATTTTTCAAATATCTGAGTATATGAAATTTATTGCAGCAACCCACCTTAAAAGATAAGACGGCAACTTTGCACAGAAAGACGTAATTGCGTTGCCGGAAAAAGGTACTGAGCCAAACCAATCTTTTATTGCCACGTGTTTAGGAAAAGTAGGGAAGTTATGAGAAAAACTAGATGTAAGTTCTGTGACTCCAGTGGCTCAGTGGGTTAGCGCGCCATACTGACGTACAGTATTTTGAGCTATACGGTAAGTATTAAGAAGCGCCGTTGGTGTAGTGGTATCATGCAAGATTCCCATTCTTGCGACCCGGGTTCGATTCCCGGGCGGCGCAGTCTAAACTTACTATTACCACTGCTGTGGGAAATAGAGAAATTGAAGGAGGGGACTGCTGCACTTACCTCTTATACATATTGCCTGTCATACCCTTTTTTCTTTACCAAAGTTATGAGAAAATGGAGATCAAATTTCTGTCCAGTCGTTCAGTCGCTCAACCTGCCATACTCATAGACTGTATCTTATACTTATGCAGCAACGCCTGAATAATGAGAAGGTGTTGAGTTCGAATCTCATCTGTAGCATTCATCTTTAGGTCGGGCGTCGCGTGGTGATTTGGTTACAAATGCATTAAAATGTGGATTTCGAGAGAATGAAGTGCAGCATTTAGCACTAATGTGCTGCTCCACACCTTGAATTCCCAATCAGCTTTTGCGCTGCTTTTGGCGCTTCTCTAATGTAGCGGGCAAATGTGGCTACGTTGAGCAGTTGTCAATGTAGCGACTTTCACTAACTGATATACTGCACAGAAAAAAACAGACATTTTCCTTTGAAAGTTTGTCAATTGTGAAAGGTGAGATTTGAGGTTGTGTGGCCTAATTTACCCCAAGATTAGTCTGCGGTGTCGTCAAAAATTCCATGCAGGTCACTATTTTCAAATAACGCTCATATCAGTTAAGGCATTTGTAGACGCTCATTACATGAAAAATTATTCCGGCCATTGCAGTTTTTATTGATAATTATTTGTTATATGGATGAGTGCCATCACGTGATAATTTTTTAAATAACTGAATATATGAAATGTATTGCAGCAACCCACCTTAAAAGTTAAGACGGCAACTTTGCATAGAAAGACGTAAATGTGTTGTCGGAAAAAAGTTCTGAGGTAAAACAATGTTTTATAGCTGTGTTTGAGGAAAGTAGGAAAGTTATGAAAAAAACAATATGTAAGTTCTGTGACTCCAATGGCTCAGTGGGTTAGCGCGCCACACTGACATACAGTATTTTGACATATACGTTATTGATATTAAGAAGCGCCGCTGGCGTATTGGTATCATGCAAGATTCCCATTCTTGCGACCCGGGTTCGATTCCCGGGCGGCGCAGTCTAAACTTACTTTTATCACTGCTGTGGGAAATAGACAAGCTGAAGGAGGGGACTGCTGCACTTACCTCTGATACATATTGCCTCTCATACTCTTTTTAGTTGGACTGTTTCATTTAAGATTGTAATTTGTGTGTCTCAGCTTCCAATACAGACAAGCGCACAAATATTTTGTTACAAGTGGGATAAAATTACCGCCTCTTTAAAAAAATGAATACACCAATGAAGTTGGGGCTAAACTTAATGTGGCTAAAAGTGTGGTACTTCCTATTGGTACATGGAAGGTCAGTGACGATACTGTAGCCGGCTTTAGGACTGTGGAAAACATTAAAATATGTGGTGTATATTTTGGTGAAAACCAGGAAGATGTAAACATTGAACGTGTACTCAAGAAAGTAAAAAAAAATGTGTCATGTTGGGGTGACCGGTACCTTACAATGCGGGGCCGGGCTGTTATAATTAACACTGTTGCCTTGTCTGTTCTGTGGTATATTGGCCAATGTTTTGTCTTAACACCAAAATGTATTTTACACTGCACTCAGCATGTCTTTAAGTTTCTTTGGAATGGCAAACCAGAAGCTATTAAGAGATCTGTTTTGTTTAATGCATATGATAACGGTGGGTTAAATATCCACAATATTTTTTGCAAACTGAAGGTATTTGCAGTCAAACATGTCTTAAAATTATTGAATGACACTGAAGCGGATTGGAGATATTTTGCTAGGTCAAGTTTGCGAGGTCAAGCTTACCGCACTCGTTAATGCTCCCAGCCTTTTATAGGTTTGTGTTGTCTGCCTGGAAAGAATTTTATCATGGTCAACAGTTATCTCCAGCAATGTTTCACAATAAATTTATATATAGTGCCTTTCTGTCCAATATTTCTGAACCTCCGAGAGTTGTAGCTTCTCAACCAATGTTACCGTGGCCTCGGATATGGCGTACAGTGTTCAACGCCTTCCTGGAGTGAGTGAGTGCTTGGGGTTTAACGTCGTTCTCAACAATTTTTCAGTCATATGACGACGAAGGAATCATTAGGGTGCATGTACATGTAATGTGCCTCCTTGTTGCAGGACGGATTTCCACCGCTCTTTTATTTAGTGCTGCCTCACTGAGATGACTTACCGAAGGCAAGCAAGCCGCCCCGCCCTAGCCATTATACTGATACGGGTCAACCAGTCGTTGCACTATCCCCTTCATGCTGAACGCCAAGCGAGGAAGTTACAACTTCCTCTTTTAAAGTCTTAGGTGTGACTCGATCAAGGATTGATCCTGGATCTACCGGTCCCGAAGCGGACGCTCTATCAACTGTGCTATCCGGGCCGGTACGCCTTCCTGGATAACAATCTTATAAATTTTTCATTTAAATTAGTTCATAATATTCTGCCTGTCAAGGAGATTCTCTTAAGAAGAAATATATGCACAGATGATTTGTGTAGCTTTTGTGGCAAATCCGAAACCAGGAATCATTTGTTTGTAGAATGCAACGTTACACAACAGGTACTGTTGAATTTTCAAAGGCTTTTTGGGATGTATGGAAGCTTTTTCCCTGCTTTTTCAGAGAAGGATCTAATACACAAATTGTTTGGTGTTCCGTTATCAAAGGACGAGAATTCAATGTACACATATCTTATAACAGTTTGTTTGTTTTGTGTATGGTGCGTTAGAAATGAGGCTGTTTTTTCAAGGTAAAAGGAAATCTGTTGCAAGCATAGTTACTTCTGTTGAGTCATGTGTAAAATCACGAGTTTGTTCAGACTTCTGCCGTCTCAGTAAAGGCAACTTTCGGAAAACATGGGCCAGAGGAAACGTTATATGTGCTATTGACAACTCAAAGCTTAAGTTCTTTCTGTAATGGAATATTTGATCTGTTGTAAATACATATACCGTGCATAAATATAAAAAGACGACAGCCCACATCTACTGTGATAAAGATATTGTTTTAATTGGGCTGATGTATTATAATATCAACTCTGTATTTGTTTATTGGGAATAAATTATTTTCAAAAAAAAAATGAATTTCATTTAAAACTACGAAAAGTAATCATAATATTTCCTGAGAACAAGATATCTCAGGAAGCCATTTCTTTATTGGTATACTTTTAAGAAAAATACCAAAGTTATGAGAAAATGGAGATCAAAATTCTGTCCAGTCCTTCAGTCGCTCAACCTGCCATACTCGTAGACTGTATCTTATACTTATGCAGCAACGCTTGAGGAATGAGGTGGTGAGTTCGAAGCTCTTCTGTAGCATTCAAATTTAGGTCGGGCGTCGCGTGGTGATTTGGTCACAAATGCATTAAAATGTGGATTTCGAGAGAACAATGTGCAGCATTTAGCACTAATATGCTGCTCCACAGCTTGAATTCCCAATCAGCTTTTGCGCTGCTTTTGGCGCTTCTCTAATGTAGGGGCCAAATGTGGCGGCGTTGAGCAGTTGCCAATGTAGCGACTTTCACTAACTAATATACAGCACAGAAAAAACAGACGTTTTCCTTTTGAAAGTTTGTCAAATGTAAAAGGTGAGATTTGTCAAATGTAATAGGTGAAATTTGAGGTTGCGTGGCCTAATTTATCACATGCAGGTGTCATTAATTTCAAATAACGCTCATATCAGTTAAGGCATTTGTAGACGCTCATTACATGAAAAATTATTCCGGCCACTGCAGTTTTTATTTGAGATTTTTTGTTATATGGATGAGTGCCATCACATGATAATTTTTCAAATATCTAAGTATATGAAATGTATTGCAGCAACCCACCTGAAAAGATAAAACGGCAACTTTGCATAAAAAGACGTCAATGCGTTGTCAGAAAAAAGGTACTGAGGAAAACCAATGTTGTTTTGCCATGTATTTAAGAAAAGTAGCGAAGTTATAAGAAAAACAAGATGTAAGGTCTGTGACTCCAGTGGCTCAGTGGGTTAGCGCGCTATACAGACGTACAGTATTTTGACATATACGTTATTGATATTAAGACACCGCTGGTGTAGTGGTATCATGCAAGTTTCCCAGTCTTACGACCGGGTTCGATTCCCGGGCGGTGCAGTCTAAACTTACTTTTACCACTGCTGTGGGAAATAGACAAGCTAAAGGAGGGGACTGCTGCCCATACCTCCAATACATATTGCCTCTCATGCTCTTTTTAGTTGGACTGTGTTATGTAAAATTCTAATTTGTGTGTCTCAGCTTCCAATACAGGGCAGCGCACAAATATTTTGTTACAAGTGGATTAAAAATACGGCTGCTTTAAAAAGAAATGAATACACCAATGAATTTTAATTTGAAACTACAAAAAGTCTTAATAATATTTCGTGGGAACAAGATACCTAAGGAAGCCATTTCTTTATTGGTATACTTTAATAGAAAAAATACCAACCTGATGAGAAAATGGATATCAAAGTTCTGTCCAGCCCTTCAGTCGCTCAACCCGCCATACTCATAGACTTTATCTTATACTTATGCAGCAACGCCTGAGGAATGAGAAGGTGGTGAGTTCGAATCTCATCTGCACCATTCAAATTTAGGTTGGGCGTCGCATGCAGATATGGTTACAAATGCATTAAACATGTGGATTTCAAATGAACAAAGTGCAACATTTAGAACTAATATACTGCTCGACATCTTCAATTCCCAACCAGCTTTCCGCTGCTTTTGGCGCTTCTCTAATGTAGCGGGCAAATGTGGCGGCGTTGAGCAGTTGTCAATGTAGTGACTTTCACTAACTGATATACAGCACAGAAAAAAACGTACGTTTTCCTTTAAAAATTTGTGAAATTTGAAAGGTGAGATTTGTCAATTGTATTAGGTGAAATCTGAGGTTGTGTGGCCTAACTTACCACACGATTTGTCTCCGCTCCCGTCAAAAATTCCATGCAGGTGTCATTAATTTTAAATACCGCTCATATCAGTTAAGGTAACTGCAGATTTTATTTGAAATTATTTCTTATCTGGATGAATGCCATCACATGATAATTTTTCAAATATCTAAGTAATTGAAATGTATTGGAGCAACCCAACCTTAACAGATAAGACGGCAACATTGCATAGAAAGACGTCAATGGATTGTCGGAAATAGGTAGAGAGGTAAACCAATGTTTTATAGCCATGTGTTTAAGAAAAGTAGGGAAGTTTTGAGAAAAACAAGATCTAAGTTCTGTGACTCCATTGGCTCAGTGGGTTAGCGCCCCATACTGAGATACAGTATTTTGACCTATACGGTATTAAGAAGCTCCACTGGTGTAGTGGTATCATGCAAGATTCCCATTCTTGCGACCCGGGTTCGATTCCCGTCGGCGCAGTCTAAACTTACTTTCACCTCGGATTTGGGAAATAGAGAAGCTGAAGGAGGGGTGCACTTCTCTTTTACACATTTTCTGTCATACTCTTTTTAATTGCACTGTATCATGCAAAATTCCAATTCCTGCGTCTGAGCTCCCAATACAGGGCAGCGCACAAATATTTTGTTACAAGTGGAGTAATAATACGGCTGCTTTAAAAAAATGAATACACCAATGAATTTTAATTTGAAACTACAAAAAGTGATCATAATATTTCGCCGGAACAAGATACCTCAGGAAGCCATTTCTTAACCCACCTTAAAAGTTAAGAAGGCAACTTTGCATAGAAAGACGTCAATGTGTTGTCGGAAAAAAGTTTTGAGGTAAAAGAATGTTTTATAGCTATGTGTTTGAGGAAAGTAGGAAAGTTATGAAAAAAACAAGATGTAAGTTCTGTGACTCCAGTGGCTGAGTGGCTTAGCGCGCCATACTGACATAGAGTATTTTGACATATACACTGTACGTTATTGATATTAAGAAGCGCCGCTGGTGTAGTGGTATCATGCAAGATTTCCATTCTTGCGACCCGGGTTCGATTCCCGGGCGGCGCAGTCTAAACTTACTTTTACCACTCATGTGGGAAATAGAGAAGCTGAAGGAGGGGACTGCTGCACTTACCTCTTACACATTTCCTCTCATACTCTTTTTGATTGCACTGTATCATGGAAAATTCCAATTCGTGCGTCTGAGCTCCCAATACAGGGCAGAGCACAAATATTTTGTTACAAGTGGATTAAAAATACGGCTGCTTTTAAAAAAAATACACCAATGAATTTTAATATGAAATTACGAAAAGGGATCATAATATTTTGTCGGAACAAGATACCTCAGGAAGCCATTTCTTTATTGGTATACTTTAAGAAAAAATACCAACCTGATGAGAAAATGGAGATCAAAGTTCTGTCCAGTACTTCGGTCGCTCAACCCGCCATACTCATAGACTGTATTTTATACTTATGCAGCAACGCCTGAATAATGAGAAGGTGTTGAGTTCGAATCTCATCTGTAGCATTCAAATTTAGGCCAGGCGACGCGTGGTGATTTGGTCACAAATGCATTAAAAATATGGATTTCGAGAGAATAAAGTGCAGCTTTTAGAACTAAAGTACTGCTCGACAGCTTGAATTCCCAATCAGCTTTTGCTTCTCTAATGTAGCGGGCAAATGTGGCGGCGCTGCGCATGTGCCAATGTAGCAACTTCCACTAACTGATATACAGCACAGAAAAAACGGACGTTTTCCTTTGAAAAACCTTTCCTTTGGCAAATGTAAAAGGTGAGATTTGTCAAATGTAATGATTGGGTGAAATTTGAGGTTGTGTGGTATAATTTTCCACACCATTTGTCTGCGGTGTCGTCAAAAATTTCATGCAGGTGTCATTATTTTCAAATAACGCTCATATCGGTTAAGGCATTGGTAGACGCTCAATACATGAGAAATTATTCCGGCCACTGCATTTTTTTTTTAAAATTATTTGTTATCTGGATGAATGCCATCACATGATAATTTTTCAAATATCTAAGTAATTGAAATGTATTGGAGCAACCCAACCTTAACAAATAAGACGGCAACTTTGCATAGAAAGACGTCAATGCATTGTCGGAAAAAGGTACTGAGGTAAACCAATGTTTTATAGCCATGTGTTGAAGAAAAGTAGGCAAGTTATGAGAAAAACAAGATGTAAGTTCTGTGACTCCATTGGCTCAGTGGGATAGCGCGCCATACTAACATACAGTATTTTTAACCTTTACGGTTTTAGTATTAAGAAGCGCCGCTGGTGTAGTGGTATCATGCAAGATTCCCATTCTTGCGACCCGGGTTCGATTCCCGGGCGGCGCAGTCTAAACTTACTTTACCACTGCTGAAGGAGGGGACTGCTTAACCCTTATGCATATTGCTTGTCATACTCTTTTTAATTGCACTGTAATATGCAAGATTCCAATTCGTGCGTTTGAGCTTCCAATACAGGGCAGAGCACAAATATTTTGTTACAAGTGGATTAAAAATACGGCTGCTTTAAAAAAAAATACACCAGTGAATTTTAATTTGAAACTACGAAAAGTGATCATAATATTTCGTGGGAACAAGATACCTCAGGAAGCCATTTCTTTATTGGTATACTTTAAGAAAAAATACCAACCTGATGAGAAAATGGAGATCAAAGTTCTGTCCAGAACTTCAGTCGCTCAACCCGCCATACTCATAGACTGTATCTTATACGTATGCAGCAACGCCTGAATAATGAGAAGGTGTTGAGTTCGAATCTCATCTGTAGCATTCAAATTCAGGCTAGGCGACGCGCGGTAATTTGGTTACAAATGCATTAAAAATATGGATTTCGAGAGAATAAAGTGCAGCTTTTAGCACTAAAGTACTGCTCGACAGCTTGAATTCCCAATCAGCTTTTGCGCTGCTTTTGGCGCTTCTCTAATGTAGCGGGCAAATGTGGGCGCGTTGCGCATGTGCCAATGTAGCGACTTTCACTAACTGATATACAGCACAGAAAAAACGGACGTTTTCCTTTGAAAAACCTTTCCTTTGGCAAATGTAAAAGGTGAGATTTGTCAAATGTAATGATTGGGTGAAATTTGAGGTTGTGCAGTATAATTTTCCACAGCATTTGTTTGCGGTGTCGTCAAAAAATTTCATGCTGGTGTCATTATTTTCAAATAACGCTCATATCAGTTAAGGCATTTGTATACGCTAATTACATGAGAAATTATTCCGGCCACTGCAGTTTTTTTTTAAATTATTTGTTATCTGGATGAATGCCATCACATGATAATTTTTCAAATATCTAAGTAATTGAAATGTATTGGAGCAACCCAACCTTAACAGATAAGACGGCAACTTTGTATAGAAAAACGTCAATGCATTGTCGGAAAAAGGTACTGAGGTAAACAAATGTTTTATAGCCATGTGTTTAAAAAAAGTAGGGAAGTTTTGAGAAAAACAAGATCTAAGTTTTGTGACTCCATTGGCTCAGTGGGTTAGCGCGCCATACTGACATACAGTATTTTGACCTATACGGTATTAAGAAGCGCCGCTGGTGTAGTGGTATCATGCAAGATTCCCATTCTTGCGACCCGGGTTCGATTCCCGGGCGGCGCAGTCTAAACTTACTTTTACCACTGATGTGGGAAATAGAGAAGCTGAAGGAGGGGACTGCTGCACTTACCTCTTATACATTGCCTCTCATACTCTTTTTAATTGCACTGTATCATGCAAAATTCCAATTCGAGCGTCTGAGCTTCCAATACAGGGCAGCGCACAAAAATTTTGTTACAAGTGGATTAAAAATACGGCTGCTTTAATAAAAAAATGAATACACCAATGAATTTTAATTTCAAACTACGAAAAGTGATCATAATATTTCGTGGGAACAAGATACCTCAGGAAGCCATTTCTTTATTGGTATAATTTTAAGAAAAATACCAAAGTAATGAGAAAATGGAGATTAAAGTTCTGTCCAGTGGTTCAGTCGCTCAACCTGCCATACTCATAGACTGTATCTTATACTTATGCAGCAACGCCTAAATAATGAGGAGGTGGTGAGTTCGAATCTCATCTGTATCATTCAGCTTTAGGTCGGGAGTCCTATGCAGATTTGGTCACAAATGCATTAAACATATGGATTTTGAGAGAATGAAGTGCAACATTTAGTACTAATGTGTTCCTCCACAGCTTGAATTCCCAACCAGCTTTTGTGCTGCTTTTGGCGCTTCTCTAATGTAGCGGGCAAATGTGGCCGCGTTGAGCAGTTGTCAATGTAGCGACTTTCATTAACTCATATACAGCACAGAAAAAAACGTACGTTTTCCTTTAAAAATTTTTCAAATGTAAAAGGTGAGATTTGTCAAATGTAATAGGAGAAATTTAAAGTTGTGTGGCCTAATTTACCACACGATTTGTCTCCGCTCCCGTCAAAAATTCCATGCAGGTGTCATTAATTTCAAATACCGCTCATATCAGTTAAGGCAACTGCAGATTTTATTTGAAATTATTTGTTATCTGGATGAATGCCATCACATGATAATTTTTCAAATATCTAAGTAATTGAAATGTATTGGAGCAACCCAACCTTAACAAATAAGACGGCAACTTTGCATAGAAAGACGTCAATGGATTGTCGGAAATAGGTACTGAGGTAAACCAATGTTTTATAGTCATGTGTTTAAGAAAAGTAGGGAAGTTTTGAGAAAAGCAAGATGTAAGTTCTGTGACTCCATTGGCTCAGTGGGTTAGCGCGCCATACTGACATACAGTATTTTGACCTATACGTTATTAAGAAGCGCCGCTGGTGTAGTGGTATCATGCAAGATTCCCATTCTTGCGACCCGGGTTCGATTCCCGGGCGGCGCAGTCTAAACTTACTTTTACCACTGCTGTGGGAAATAGAGAAGCTGAAGGAGGGGACTGCTGCACTTACCTCTTATACATTGCCTCTCATACTCTTTTAAATTACACTGTATCATGCAAAATTCCAATTCGAGCGTCTGAGCTTCCAATACAGGGCAGCGCACAAAAATTTTGTTACGTGGAGTAAAAATACGGCTGCTTTAATAAAAAAATGAATACACCAATGAATTTTAATTTGAAACTACGAAAAGTGATCATAATATTTCGTGGGAACAAAATACCTCAGGAAGTCATTTCTTTATTGGTATACTTTTAAGAAAAATACCAAACTAATGAGAAAATGGAGATCAAAGTTCTGCCCAGTCCTTCAGTCGCTCAACCTGCCATACTCATAGACTGTATCTTATACTTATGTAGCAACGCCTGAGGAAGGAGGAGGTGGTGAGTTCGAAGCTCATCTGTAGCATTCAGCTTTAGATCTGGCGTCGCGTGGTAATCTTGTTACAAATGCATTAAAAATATGGATTTCCAGAGAATAAAGTGCAGCATTTAGCACTAATGTGCTGCTCCATAGCTTGAATTCCCAACCAGCTTTTGTGCTGCTTTTGGCGCTTCTCTAATGTAGCGGGCAAATGTGGCCGCGTTGCGCATGTGCCAATGTAGCGACTTTCACTAACTAATATACAGCACAGAAAAAAACGGACGTTTTTTTTTTTGGAGAATTTGTCAAATGTAAAAGGTGAGATTTGTCAGATGTAATAGGTGAAATTTGAAGTTGTGTGGCCTAGTTTACCACACGATTTGTCCGCGGTGTCGTCAAAAATTCCATGCACGTGTCACTATTTTCAAACACCGCTCAAATCAGTTAAGGCATTTGTAGACGTTCATTACATGAAAAATTATTCCAGCCATTGCAGTTTTTATTTATAATTATTTGTTATATGGATGAGTGCCATCACGTGATGATTTTGTAAAAAAGACTCAGTATATAAAATTTATTGCAGCAACCCACCTTAAAAGTTAAGACGGCAACTTTGCATAGAAAGACGTAAATGTGTTGTCGGAAAAAAAAAATCCCGGGCGGCGCATTCTAAACTTACTTTTACCACTGCTGTGGGAAATAGAGAAGCTGAAGGAGGGGACTGCTGCACTTACCTCTTATACATTTTGCCTCTCATACTCTCTTTAGTTGAACTGTGTCATGTAAAATTCTAATTTGTGTCTCTCGGCTTCCAATATAAGGCAGCGCACAAATATTTTGTTACAAGAGGATTAAAAATACCGCTGCTTTAAAAAAAAAATACACCAATGAATTTTAATTTGAAACTACAAAAAGTGATCATAATATTTCGTGGGAACAAGATACCTCAGGAAGCCATTTCTTTATTGGTATAATTTTAAGAAAAATACCAAAGGAATGACAAAATGGAGATCAAAGTTCTGTCCAGTGGTTCAGTCGCTCAACCTGCCATACTCATAGACTGTATCTTATACTTATGCAGCAACGCCTGAGGAATGAGGAGGTGGTGAGTTCGAATCTCATCTGCAGCATTCAGCTTTAGGTCGGGCGTCGCGTGGTGATTTGGTTACAAATGCATTAAAATATGGATTGTTAATGTAGCGACCTTTACTAACTGATGTACAGCTCAGAAAAAACGAACGTTTTCCTTCGAAAATTTGTCGAGTTTGAAAGGCGAGCTTTGTCAATTGTATCAGGTGAAATTTGAGGTTGTGTGGCCTAATTCAACACACGAATTGTTCGCGGTGTCGTCAAAAATTCCATGCAGTTGTCATTAATTTCAAATAACGCTCATATCAGTTAAGGCAACTGCAGATTTTTTTTGAAATTATTTCTTATCTGGATGAATTCCATCACATGATAATTTTTCAAATATCTGTGTGAATAAAATGTATTGCAGGAACCCACCTTAAAAGATAAGACGGCAACTTTCCATAGAAAGACGTAAATGTGTTGTCGGAAAAAAGGTTCTGAGGTAAAACAATATTTTATAGCCACGTGTTTGAGAAAAGTAGGCAAGTTATGAGAAAAACAAGATCTAAGTTCTGTGACTCCATTGGCTCAGTGGGTTAGCGTGTCATACTGACATACACTATTTTAATATATACAATATTGATATTAAGAAGCGCCGCTGGTGTAGTGGTATCATGCAAGATTCCCATTCTTGCGACCTGGGTTCGATTCCCGGGCGGCGCAATCTAAACTTACATTTACCAATGCTGTGGAAAATAGAGAAGCTGAAGGAGGGGACTGCTGCACTTACCTCTTATACATATTGCCTCTCATACTCTTTTTAGCTGGACTGTATCATGCAAGATCCCAATTTGTTTGTCTAAGCTTCCAATACAAGGCAGCGCACAAATATTTTGTTACAAGTGGGATAAAACTACGGCTGCTTTAAAAAAAAAGACCAATGAGTTTTAATTTGAAACTACGAAAGGTGATCATAATATTTCGTGCGAACAAGATACCTCAGGAAGCCATTTCTCTATTGTTATACTTTTAGAAAAAATACCAAAATGATGAGAAAACGGAGATCAAAGATCTGTCCAGTACTTCAGTCGCTCAACCCGCCGTAGTCATAGACTGTATCACACTTATGCAGCAACGCCTGAGGAATGAGGAGGTGGTGAGTTCGATTCTCATCTGCAGCATTCAACTTTAGGTCGGGTGCTCCATGTAGATTTGATTACAAATGCATTAAAAATATGAATTTCAAGAGAATAAAGTGCAGCATTTAGCACTAAAGTACTGCTCGACAGCTTGAATTCACAACCAGCTTTTGCGCTGCTTTTGGCGCTTCTCTAATGTAGCGAGAAAACCGTTGTGCAGTTGTCAATGTAGCGACTTTCACTACCTGATACAGCACAGAAAAAAACGGACGTTTTCCTTTGAAAATTTGTCGAATTTGAAAGGTGAGATTTGTCAAATTTAATAGGTGAAATTTGAGGTTGTGTGGCCAAATTTACAACTCGATTTGTCGGCGGTGTCGTCAAAAATTCCATGCAGGTGTTATTAATTTCAAATAAATAGATGCTCATTACATAAAAAAAAGGTTATGAGGTAAACCAATTCTTTTTTGGGATGTGTTTGGGAAATGTAGGGAAGTTATGAGAAAACAAAGATCTAAGGTCCGTAGCTTTTGTGGCTCAGTCGTTTAGCGCCGCTGGTGTAGTGGTGTCGTCCTACACTTGCACACCTGCAGGTGTGGGACGTGAAGGTCTGGCCTTACATTCGACAACAGACTTTGCATGATTATGGCATGGAGACGAATCAGAATGGCCGAGCGGTATAAAGCGCTGCGTTGATGGTACAGTGTCTGTTGAACTGGTCGGACGTGAAAGCGCTTTTCTTGGGTTTTTGTTGTTCGGAATTTAACAGGCACGCCTGGGTGCTGGCTCCTTTTGTGCCATGGCTGCCTCAGGTGGCCAGGGTAATATGACAAAACGCCTGTTTAAAACAGATTTGTCTCTATGTGTGAATGTGGGAAGCACCTTAGAAGTATTTGCATCTGATGTGATTAATGCCGTTGAATCAACATGTGGATTGGACACAATTTTTGCGTGTGTCCTTAAGGCAGTAGCCAGTATGAAATTACTGTGTCAAACCGTGAAGAAAGTGTTCTACAGGTGGGGGGAATACAGATCAAGGGCAAGCAATTTTTTGCACGGAAGTGTCTTGAAAGACCCTAGTCATGTCGTTCTTGCTCAAGCTATGTGGAAAACAAGGAAATTTACGACAAGTTGCAGAAGTACGGAGTGGAGCCTGTGTCAGAAATACGGAGACGTTTTTACTAAGGTACTCAGGTTGGAGGCAGGATGAGGTTTTTACGCGTAAAAATGCGCCCAGAGATCAAATCCCTGAGATCAAATATCTGCATAGAGACTGCCCGGACTTTACATGCTGCCATGGTGGAAAACAAGGTCACGTGGCACGAGCCTGCAAAGAGGTGGACGATTACGCTGGGAATAAGTGTTTCTGCAGACCTTGTGATGTATGCGGTTTCGGGAGATGTAGATGCAACAACAACAGCGGCGCTGAATTGTGTGACACTTGCGGGTTATTTGTTTACGACTGTGGGGAAAAGGTGTCTCAGCTTGGGTGTCACTCTCATACAACAGACGTAGTGATCCGTGAAAAGGAAAACAAAAATCCAGAAAACAGCGAAAACGTGTACAAATAACAGTGGGGGGGTTGCGTGCAGCAAAGAGAAGTTGTGAAACGAAAAAACAACAAGACGGGAACAGCGACGACAGTGAGACGTTGGTCACAAAATCTTCTGCCTTCTCCAAGGTCCGGAACAAAAGAAAACTCAAGCCTCATCCGAATTTGGTCAAGGCAAATCGCATTGTGCCATACACGAAGAAAAGTGTTGATAAGAACTTTCTTGTACCTGTATTGTATTATTCAAACTACCAAGCAATCAAGTTCAAGACCAATATATGAATTCTTATTTTTTCTCTAGAAATGGTCTTCTTGGGATCACTTAATTGCAGTGGATTGCGCAATGTGCAGGAGCTTAAAAATGTAAGTACTTTATTCTCTCCAGCGTCAGGCATAATGTGTCTCCAGGAAACATTTTGGGACGATAGCTTTATTGATCAATTCAAACATCTGATTCCGGATAAATTGTACAATAGCTATGTTGACAGGAGAAGCCATGGGTGGGTGGCCATTGTAGTAAGTCAGAAACTGCAGCATTGTGTTACTGAATGGAAAAGTGATGCATCAGGCAGAATTATTCGCGTATGTGTGGAAGTAAATGTTGTGAAATATGATATTATGAATTCTTTGAAAGATATTTTTTTCCAGTCTCTTTCAAACTGTTTACCTTCAGAGGCTCACTGTATTTTTATTGGGGACTTAAAGTGGTGTTTTCAACTCGCGACTGGGCAATTAAGGTCCTAAAACATGATAGATCCCGTCAGGTGTTTTTTTTCACTCTGTCAATGAACACGACGTCAGAGATATGTGGCGGATTGCCACCCCGATAACATTAGTTTTTCTTGGAGGCGCTCTGCTTACGGTATATTACAACAAAGCCGCATTGATCATGTGTTTGTGAGTAGGTCGCTAACGGCTAAAGTACAATCAATATGCTACAGGAGAAATTCGTTTAGTAACCACAGCACCGTTTTCCATAGACTTGATCTTTGTACTGTTGAGCGAGGCCCTGGGTTATTTATTTTTAACAACCTATTACTGCAAGACAATGATTTCATTGATCGAGTACTCATCGTTAGCGGGAAACAAAACGAGGATTTTAATCAAGACTGCTTTGTGATTTCAAAAGTTTGTGATAGCCGGGAATTGTGAAATCTTGTGTATTTGATGACAATCTGGGAATAAATTCAACAATTTCCAAAAAAAAAAAAAAAAAAAAAATCTGCTTGGGTTAAATCGTGATGTGGATTGTGCACTTCTCCTTTGAAATTAGACCATTTTTGCTGAAGGAAAAGAAACAAAACCCAGGCTAATACTAAATAATAGCTTGTTGGCTTTTCAGTGTTACTTTATTTAATTTATTGATGTTTATTTATTTATTTTTTGGGTGTTTTTTTTTTTTTCATTTTTTTCTTTCCATTGCATTCAAATGTTAGAATTCAATGGTAGCATTCTCGGACCATACCTTGCCAACCGATTGTACTTGTCACATCACCTTTTCTACTGTACATTCATATACTGGCGAACGCTTTCTCAACAGTAAAGTATTCTTTTACTGGTGGGTAATAAGAGCTGTTCCCACATCGCAAATGAGTTTATACTGGTAGTATGTCCCTTGTAAACGAGCGATTTCTTTGGTGAGGTATTGTCACTGAATTTATTTGAAAGCTAAGCAGCCGGCTGATGTGTGATCAATTCATATTCTGATATTTATTTTGAATGATCAACATTTGCCGAGCTCAGCCTTGGTGAAAAAATTTCATGTACATTTTTTGAAAAATAAGGTTTACTGAAGAATGCAAAAAAGATTTTAAACACAAGAAATCCTGCGTTGATTGTTAGAGGACTGTATGGCATGAAACTTTTCGTTGAATGTGCCGGTAGGATTAGAGAACAGTACATCTGTTTGAAATGCGTTAAGAGGAAGCGACGGTAGTGGTATCATGCAAGATTCCATTTCCGCTATCGTGTTAAATTCCCACGTGGTGCACCCACACATTTTGTCACACATGCATTTAAGTACGTCTATTCAAAATAAAGGTTGCTGGAATTGGTCATGATATGCATATTTTTTGTGATACTGTTTGGTTTGACTGTATTTTGCAAGATTCTCATTCTTGCCATTCAGCTCCCAATACCGAAGGACGCGCTAAAATTCTGTTGTAATTGGAATTGATTTACGATTACTTCATTTTAAATAGTAGCAAATCAGCGACTAACAAGCGCAACTACATATATTTAGTGGAAGCCAGGCACCTGAGGAAGCGAACGTCGTTGTATTGTAGCAATGTTTTATGAAAGTGTGGAACTTATGAGAAAATAAAGTTCAATGTCGTGTAGCTCCAGTGGCTCAGTCGGTTAGCGCGCCGTACTTATAGACAGTACCTTAACCTTGTGTATCAAGGCTTGAGACATGCGGAGGTCGTGAGTTCGATCCTCACCTGGAGCACCAATGTTTTGCCTATAATTGTTATGTCTTGTTGGTCTAGTCATCAATCCCTTACCGAATCTTTTCAGCCGGAGAGCCTTCCAGTCGAAATTTTGTTCGGTGAGTTGATATTTTTATCTGCATGGGTTAAAATATGATGTGGATTGTGCACTTCTCCTTTGAAATTAGACCATTTTTCCTGAAAGATAAGAAACAAAACCCAGGCTAATACTAAATAATAGCTTGTTGGCTTTTTAGTGTCACTTTATTTCATTTATTGATGTTTATTTATTTATTTGGTTGGTGTTTTTTTTTTTCATCTTTTTAAAGGTCTTTCCATTGCATTCAAATGTTAGAATTCTATGGTAGCATACTCGGACCATACCTTGCCAACCGTTTGTACTCGTCAGATCACCTTTTCTTCAATACATTCATATACAGGCGAACGTTTTCTCAACAAACAATTAAGTATTCTTTTACTGGTGGGTAATAAGAGCCGTTCCCACATCGACATTCATTTTAGGTACTTGTTATTTAGACGTCCGTCTTGTAAATTCAGTTGCAAATCATTTTATACTGGTAGCATTTCCGTTATAAAGGAGGGATTTCTTTGGCGAGGTATGGTCACTGAATTGTTCGAAAGAGACATGCGGAGGTCGTGAGTTCGATCCTCACCTGGAGCATCAACGTTTTGCCTATATTTTTTTTTGTCCTGTTTCATAAAGTCATCATTCTCTTACCGAATCTCTTAAACCGCAGAGCCTTCCAGTTGAAATTTTGTGTGGTAAGTTTATATTTTTATCTTCATGCATTTGTCACTTGAAATTAGACCATTTTCGTTAAAAGAATGAAACTTTTCCTTCAATGTGTTGATAGGATTAGAAAATAGTACATTTATTTGAAATGCGTTAGTAACAAGCGTCCCTCGTGTAGTAGTATCATGCAAGATTCCCCAGAGGCTCGCTGTGACTACCAAGGTGGTAGGACGTGTTTTTTTTTGTTTTTTTTGGTGCTTTTTACTTTAACCTTGTGTACAAAGGCTTGAGACATGCGGAGGTCGTGAGTTCGATCCTCACCTGGAGCATCAACGTTTTGCCTATATTTTTTTTTGTCCTGTTTCATAAAGTCATCATTCTCTTACCGAATCTCTTAAACCGCAGAGCCTTCCAGTTGAAATTTTGTGTGGTAAGTTTATATTTTTATCTTCATGCATTTGTCACTTGAAATTAGACCATTTTCGTTAAAAGAATGAAACTTTTCCTTCAATGTGTTGATAGGATTAGAAAATAGTACATTTATTTGAAATGCGTTAGTAACAAGCGTCCCCTCGTGTAGTAGTATCATGCAAGATTCCCCAGAGACTCGCTGTGACTACCAAGGTGGTAGGACGTGTTTTTTTTTTTTGTTTTTTGTTTTGTTTTGTTTGGTGCTTTTTACAATAGAGTGTTGTTGTTGTTTGTTGGTGGCGTACTTCTAGTACCTGCTTGAAGTCAAGCATGGCCTCCCCGCAAGGAAACATTATAGTAAGGATTTTACAATCCTAGTTTATGTGGAAGATACCCAGAAGGTGCCTGCAGAAAGCGTTATCCGTGTGTTGGAGAAAAGCTGTGGCGTGAGTGAAGTGTTGGCATGTTTGTCGAAATCCGGGTGTCATTATGAAATAACACTGTCGGACAAAAGCTTCACGTGATCTACTGAGTGACTGGAGATTGACTGTATAAATTATGCTTGCAAGGGTGTAGCGCAGAGAACTGTAATGGTCTCATTTCTGCATTTGCTAGCATATGTGAAGGACGATGAAATTGTGGAAAAGTTGAAATGGTGTTGGAGCGCAAGTAATCTCAGAGATCAAAAGGCGTTACTATCCCGGAATATCAATTGCAGACGGTACGAGGTATGTAAGAGTACAACTCCCACCTAACAAAACCTCGCTACAATATGCAATAAAATTTACAAGTGGAAACAGTTCGGAGTATTTTAAAGTGCTGCACGACAACCAAAAAAAAAGTCTGTTCTTTGTGCCTTTCGGGAGGACCATTTGTTCAGGCAGTGTCCGAAGTTTACATGCTTTAAGTCATGTTGCCCGGCCGTGCCAAGATGAGATATGTACGGACTGTTTGAGCTAAAGAAACAAGTGTGGTTGAACTTGATGCGAAGTTTGTGGAGCAAAAGATTGTGTGTGAGAGAGTCCGGATCGTTTGTGTCAGTACTGCGGAATGTTTGATTGCGCTCAAGTGGCTTTGTAGAGACCGAATGGAGGAATCAACAGCATGGGAAAGCCAAGAAAACCTGGTAGAAAGCCCAGCCGTGGACGAGGGGGCCTATTTTCAAGTTATAGGCCTGAAAACCAAGAAATAGAACGTGCACCCATGCAGATACCAAAAACCTTAGGTAGAAAAATGAACGAATATCGAGACGGGTGACCTATATCAGAGGGAAATGGGCAGCGATGATGTGGTGGGACAGCATGCGACTCACGTGGAAATAGGCAGCGAGGAAAGGGGCGGTCCAAATCGAGCGGCGACGGGGGAGAACGACGGCACTGACGGGGGCTGGTGTTTTGTCAAAACAAACAAAGGATGAACAAGGGAAACGGACAAGCCGTACAAAATAGAAAAAGAATTGTGCCAGTACCGAATCTGGCCAAAGCACAGAACAGGAAAGCTCCTTATGCTAAGCCTGCAGATGTGGGACACGGAGGTCTGGCCTTACAATCCACAACCAGTATTTTCATAATTATGACTGTGGAGGTATGCTGCTTTCTCTTTCCTTTCATCACAATGCTCTGTTTCGCCACCGTAAACTGTAATGGTCTTAGAAATATTAATAAGATCCAAGAACTTGTCAAAGTTGATATAAATGCCCATGTAACTGCCTTGCAAAAAGCTCACTGGGACGATGTCTTTATTAACCGTGTAAAACATATGACAGAGGGTGATGTGTATTGTAGCAATACTCTAGACAGTTACAAAGGTGTAGCCTCCGCTATAGGAAAGGGATTGCTATCAGGTCAAAATTGTGGTATAATGCAGCCGTTTTCTTTAAGACGGGAAGCCCCATATTGTGGCGTTCGGAGTTATGATCAATGACAAAATGGTGGTATGGGATTACCGGACATCGCATGTAAGGTAAAAGCATTTAGGCTCAACTTTTTGGGCAGGTTTTTTAACAAAACGTACAGTGCTGTTTGGAAAGATTTTTCCGGTTTTTCTTGTCCAGATGGAATGATTTAAATTTATGTTTGCCCTTGCTTTATATGTCTCTAAACAAATATTTGTTGAACTCATTGCCGGGATTTTATGCTGAGGTTATGTTAGCTTGGTCTGAATTTCAAACACAAGTGCCATTGTGCAAAAGCTTTTCTCGACAACAGTTGTTACATCAGCCTGTATTATATAACGAAAGGATTACTTTGGACGGTAATCCTCTTTCGTCAGATATTTTTCTAAAATCAAAGTTGTTTTGTGTAAAAGATTTTTTGCATATTTTTATTCCGGGTTACTTGCCAAACAGAGCTATTGTAGAGATTGCCTAAGAACGAACGCAAGCTGAGCAAGGAAAGATCATTAAGGATTTTGATCTTGTAAAAGCTGTAGTGCCTGCGAACTGGCTGACCAAACAACCGACTTGTTGCGGAATATGAACCTTTGCTAACCGTTAAAGGCGAATCTGTCCCGTTGTACTCGCTAAGGACAGGTAATCTATTCAGGGCTATTAGGAATATGTATATTGTTGAGCCTGTCTGTGTTTAGTGTTGGGGGAATGTGTTTTCTCACTTCGATTTGTTAAGATACTGGGCGTGGCATTACTTATTTGTTCAGTTGGACTGGAAAATCATGCACAATGTAGTGTATACAAGAGAAAAGCTCTTCCGCATTAGAATGATCAGTTCAAATCGCTGTGTTTTTTTTTGTAATGCTGACGTAGAAGATTTACGTCATTTATTTGTTGTGTGCCCTCCTGAAAGTAATTATACACACTATATTTGTGATATTGTAGAATCTCTTTTCCGTTTGAACATCCAATTCTCGTAAATAATATCCCGTATGAGTTTCTTCTGTTGTTTGGTTTGTCGCTAAGTGTCAAAGGTCTGAATGTTGTGTTCATTAACATAGTTTTATCGCCATCAAGGTTGTATTGTATAAATCACGAAACGTTGTGTTGCTAAAAGGGGAGTTTGTACCTGCAAATGTGTGTTTAAATTACTTCTGCACACAAATGTAAAGAGCGCCGCATTTTATTGGAAACGACAAAACCCTCTGTTTCACAAAAATTATTTATACAAAAATCCTTTTCTTAAAATGATGAATCCCTTTCTTAAAATTATCGTCACAGGTATCTTGTTTTGAAGCATATATTGTAAAATCTTTAGCCCAAACTATCTGTGGTGTTTTCTTCTTTTAAATGGGCTTATTGTGAAGCCTAATATGACTATGTATGCATGTATTATTGAAATTATTGTGGAATACATTATTTTCAAAAGAAAAAAAAATCATGCAAGATTCCCACTACTGCTACCCGGGTTCATTTCTCCCGCGGCGCACCATACGTTTTTGTCACAAATGCCCTTAAGTACGTCTTCTCAAAATAAAGGTTGCTGGAATTGGCCCTCCTATACAGTTTTGTTCTGATATTTTTGTTGGCTTGGATATATTTTGCAATATTTTTATTGTTCCGATTCAGCTTCCAATACCGAACGGAGCACTAAAATTTTGTTATAATTGGAATTAAAATACGACTGCTACATTTTAATTTGTAACAGGGCAGCCACTAGGGGTAGGCGTAACTACACAATATTTAGTCGAAGCCAGGCAGTTGAGGAAGCGAACGTCGTTGTACTGTAGCAATGTTTTGTGAAAGTGTGGAACTTATGGGAAAATAAACGTCAATGCTGCGTAGCTCCAGTGGCTCAGTCGGTTAGCGCGCCGTACTTATAGACAGTACCTTAACCTTGTGTACCAAGGCTTTAGACATGCGGAGGTCGTGAGTTCGATCCTCACCTGGAGCATCAATGTTTTTGCCTTTAATTTTGATGTATTTTTCTGAAGTCACCAGTCTCTTACCGAATCTCTTAAACCGCAGAACCTTCCAGTTAAAAGTTAATGTGATAAGTTTATATTTTCATCTGCAAGGTTTCAAGTATGATGTGGATTGTGCATTTGTCATTTGAAATTAGACCATTTTCTTTAAGAGAAAACAGTTAAAACTTAGCTAAATGCCAAAAAATAGCTTGTTGGTTTTTCAGTGTTACTTTATGTATTTTGTTGATGTTTTTTTTCTTTATTTGATATAGTGTGATAATTTTATATTTTTATCTGCAAGGTTTCAAGTATGATGTGGATTGTGCATTCGTTGGTTGAAATTAGACCATTTTGGTTAAACGAAAAGAAATAAAATCCAGGCTAACATGAAATAATAGCTTGTTGGCTTTTCACATTTTACTTTTTTGATGTTTATTTATTTATTTGTTTGGTGTTTTACGCCGTACTCAAGACAAGACACCTGGAGCATCAGTGTTTTTGCCTTTAATTTTTATGTGTTGTTTCTGTGGTTATCAGTCTCTTTCCGAATCTTTAAGCCGTAGAACCTTTCAGTTAAAATTTAGTGTGATAAAATTATATTTTCATCTGCATAGGTTGAATTTAGACCATTTTCGTTAAAATAAAATCTAGGCTAATACTAAAAAATACTTTGTATGCGTTTTAATGTTAATTTTATTTAAATTGATGTTTGTTTATTTATTCGATTGGTGTTTTACGCCATACTCAACCATATTTTACTTACGACGGCGGCCAGCATTATGGTGGGAGGAAACCGGACAGAACCAGGGGGCATTGGTTTTCTGTAATCTTTATCCAACCCTATGTTAATTGGCAGGTTTACACTCCTACAGAGACTCCATGTCTGAAAGGGACGTCACTCTGTTGTCTTAACGTCGTATCTCGAAACCTGTACATTGTCCGCCTGAAAAAAACTGTACTACATTATTTATCTTTCTTTCACTTTAATCCTCAGTCCGCACAATCCGATGTCACTGTTTTCACTGATTGCAAATCTGCCCAATGCTTCATTTATATGAGGTAATGTAGGACAAAGTGTAAATTTACCCATCAAAGCCGTTTGGGGTTTATTCCGTACTACATTACTGTATAGATTTGATAAATGGATCTAATCCTCTTGGAGCTTCTATTTTAGAGGCATTGTAAAATCAATACACATAATGTCAAGAATTTTCATCAGGCGCATGTTCCCGAGAATTCGATTATTGCAATAACAAGCCAAAAGCCCACAGCTTTAAGCGGCCTCATGTGCGTCAGGTACTTGAATACACTTGTAAGAATGTGTATATTTGCTACATCAATCAATTGAGGTAAATGGCAATATAAAAACACGTGGTTGCCATTACAAATAAACATATTACAAATATTATATATAACATTATAAGGGGCCTCCGTGTCTCAGTCGTTAGCGCGCTAGCGCAGCGTAATGACCCAGAAGCCTCGCACCAATGCGGTCGCTGTGAGTTCAAGTCCAGCTCATGCTGTCTTCCTCTCCGGCCGAACGTGGGAAGGTCTGCAACAACCTGAGGATGGCCCTGGGTTTCTTGAGTACGGTGCTGTATATAAGACTTCACAAAGACAAGGGGAGGGAATAGATCTACAAAAGATACTAGGCATGTACAAACAGGCCTACCTGCTGTATGTATTTGAAAACTCAATTATCATCGGCCGTACATACGAAGGTCTGCCAGAAATCTAGGCATATTCGCCCGTTTCCCCTGCGCTCTACCTGGTTTCCTCCCATCAATAGTACTGGTCGGCGTCGTATAAGCGAAGTATCCTTGAGTACCGCGTAAAACACCGATCAAATAAATAAATAAATATAGAGAGCTGTTCATTTACAAATTAATGCATTGTGACCCAAACCGCGAGCAACTTTTATTGTAATAATACAAAGGACCTGGTACAGCAGCCTTAGGAGAATCGGCCCTAGAGAGGTGAGAAAAGGGGATAAGAACGTGCAAATTTCAACATCCCAGCACAGTTCTGTAGATTTCCAAATCAGAAGTCTAAAACTTGATTGAATCACCCATATAGGTTGTATGGCCATAAAATAGATGGTTGATTAGTAATAACCCGCTAAAAATGCACTCTCTATCAAAACCGCTCATTTTCCGTTCAAACGAGGCATGTGTCTTTAATTTACGATATGAAGATTAACGTTAACCAGAAAAATACCTTTACTGAAATTTTCATGTGTATATTTTTACGTGCTGTCAAAGTTTCGCTCTTAACGTTGGTCTTCATATGTAAAAAAATAAACTTTATAATGTGATCACTTTTGTTATATTTTAGCAAGATAAAAATTCGTTTTTCGCTCATAATCTGTCGGGCATACTTCAAAATACCGTGAACTATAACGAGAAGAGGTTGCATTTCGAGAAAGAGTTCGATTCTTCATTGGGCTAAAGATATAGGCTGTCTTGGATTAAAACAGTGTTATCATGCATTAGAATGGATAATTGTCAAGTTATGGTATTACGTAACCTGTGGCAACTATAGCACAATCATACGTGAATCCTGGTTGAGGGCACACGTGGTCATCTAGCATATCATTAACATGTCAGGCACAGCGGAGGTATAAAGCTGAACATTTGTTATATATGTATGTAATTGATTGGTGCATATCTGCGTGCTCAGTAATTTTTCAGAAAATTACATTTGTGGCGCAATGATTTTCCCTACTCTGCAGTGTTTGATGCAAAAAAAAAAACATGACATTTCAATGCAACACGAGCAGTTTACCAGTTTTCGATTTTATGATCTATACTTTGCTTTAGTGTATGTTTGGAGCTTTATACGTTGCGTGCTTGCCATAGAACAGGAAAACACCAATGCGGTCGCTGTGAGTTCAAGTCCAGTTCATGCTGGCTTCCTCTTCGGCCGTACGTGGGAAGGTCTGCCAGCAACCTGCGGATGGTCCTGGGTTTCCCCCGGCCTTTGCCGGTTTACACCCACCATAATGCTGGCCACCGTCGTATAAGTGAAATATTCTTGAGTACGGCGTAAAACACCAGTGAAATAAATAAATAAATAGAACAGAAAAAGAAGAGTAAAATAGAACTGAAAAACAAGTAGCCTCACGAGTGTGTAGCCTCACAGCAGCTGTCACTCACAGCTGGTGTCGATTTCGCTTCTTGAGGTGCCCAGTTTCGTGTATTAGGGCCGGTTTCCCGCCTTACCATACCAGATCCTTTGCTCTTACAGTGTATATTGAACTCTAATATTCGCGTCCTCAGCTTCTGCCCACTTTCTTCTCATCGTAATGCTGGCCGCCGTCATATAAGTGAAATTTTCTTAAGTGCCACAAAGTGCTCATCTCCTGATTTTGGAGGCTCTACACATAGGACATCATGTCACACAGTCAAGGTAAACGAAGAATAACTATCGGAAATATTTACCTAATATATGCATCCAGCCTTTGGGTAAAATCACACAATAGATTGACAAGAGGCCGTATTTCACCGCTTACGTGCGACCATTTTCCAATTATCACAATATCGTCACTACTTTCTATGCAGTATGTCTTTCATTTTTTTTTTTTTTTTTTTTTTTTTTTTTGTTGGGTCGCTGGTTCAATCCCGTCCTTACCATGGAAGTTTGTAGACACCCCGCTCTTATTGTTTCTGGCGCGTTGGTGACAATAAGCGATTGACAGCGCTCATGAGTTTGTTCACTGATGACGCCTTGTCTTCCACCAATATGGCACAGGTATGCCACACGTGCCTGGGAAAGTTAGCAACTTGCCAAAGCTCGATGGTTTACCTCGCTCACTCTGGTTTCTTCCACCAATAAAATGGACGGACAGGTTTAAAATTCAGTTTCTCTGCATTGTCATTCATGTTACCCATTTCTTTTGTCATTAACTGAACCCGTCTCAAATGTAGTGGCTCTGTTTGTCTTGAGTAGCATTGGAACGCCATAACTCACGAGATTATGCGCATTTTCGTCAGGTACATTCATCAACGACGGGGTTTACCTGGATTGCACGGGGTCCCATGTTACAAGCACCGCCTTTCCATCTCACTAAAAACGCTGCCAAGCACCGTACATGGGCACACCACGTTGTCAATAATTATGCGCTTGCTGAGCAGTCAAATTTATCGAGCTTTTCTAAATCGTGAGTGCACATCCACGAACTGATTATCGGCAAAGTCGGAAACATATTGACACACTCCTAGAATGAAATCCAATGTGTTAAAAATCCTAAATATACACAAAGGATATTAATTGAAACCCTCGGTTGCTTCTACACCAAAATCGCTGTTCTCGTCGCTGACAATGGGTTCCCGACCAATGAGGTCACCGGTTCGAATCCCGTTCTTGCCGGTTTGTCTTCGGTTTTAGATCAGCTAAGCAGTTTGTCGGTTACCCGAAAAAGGACAATGTCTTAACGCGGGCATTCCCGTCTTCTCCACCTATAAACCAGGTCCTTTTTGTTTTATAGACTTAATACCAAAATGAACTTTAAGCGAAGCCTGCAGTTTTGTACTTGTTCCAAAAGCAGTTGTGTAATAGTGTATTAAATATGACCTAAATCTGCTGTAGCTGCTCTATTTGGTCTCTGTACAACTGTATTTGTTGTTGGGTTTTGTTAAAATCATAAATATATAACATGACTTAATACCAGTATTAGCTAATACACTCTCGAACAACCGGGCTCAGATCGCCATTGTATCAATGAAGAAAGTCTCAGGTACGGCGTGTTAGGATAAAACCATCGCCCATTGCCAGGTAGATGACAAACATCCTGACTCAGAGCTGCAGCGGAGCCATGAAAAGACCTCATGACCTCACGGCTAGATGATGTGAGTAACCCTTTAGCCGAACAATTTAGTTTTCAACAATAGGGATGTTATTATCAGAAATCGATACCAGCCATATTAGATACACTACAGCATACAGATCCTCTATGAATATCGATTTTTGAGGACACACTTGTCAACGCCTAGAAACGAGATGTATGTTATCTGGCAAATGACGCTTCGCAACGGTGTATACAAGCCTATACAGGCGGTTGCTGATGCGCCATTTCACTTTTCTCGGCTTTTAGGTCAAACTGAATCACACCCATTAAACGCCAATGACGTTGGCGAACACCACACCGCACCTTTTGCTCATCTATTGATTTTATTTACAAGCTGATGATCCAGAGTAAATATTGATAAAAACGATACAAGAACGCGTTATATTATTGACTCAACAACCCAGTGGGATTGGGAACAAACTGAGCGATGAAGACTGACACTGTTGACATACTTCAGTGCTTTTTTGATTTTTTATTTTGGATGGAACACACCAAACAGAAAAATTAGACCGTTTAAACACGTGTTGAATTATTGACACAAAGTCATGAAAATGTTTGTTTGTCTTCTGCGTGTATCTAAACAAGCGTGACGTTGTCATACGTAGTGCCGAGATACGAGGAACCTGGTCAGTGCTCAGCCAGAGCTGTGATGATACCGTGAGTATCTGTGGAGAGAACAAAACGTCCGTGATGTAACGTGAATAAATACTTTCTGTGTAACAGACATTGAGCATAACCCGTGATCTCCATAACCATAGCAACGTCAGTAGATAGAGAGGATACCCTTGCGAAGACGAGCAGCAGGTAACAAGTCTTCTATTGGGTGTTAACTACTGGTATTGGATGCACACACAGGAATACACGGAGGGGTACTGAGAACGGCGGCGTGTCCAGGTGTACACGAGGAAAATACAGTGAAACTGACAGGTAAAGTCTGACTCTTAGAGTACTCCTTTAATTGGGACATAGCGTCATTTTTGTGTTAATTTTACTATATACTACGACGCCATCTTAATTATACATCGACATTCGGTTTGAATGATGTAGACAGAGATACGTATAAGCCGATATACACACAGTATTGTCTCACCGGCAGTCATCACAAAAAGAGGTGACCAACGAGAAAACGAAAAAACATGACATCAGATATGACACCAGACTTGATCAAAGAGAAGACATGATCAAAGACATGATCAAAGACATGAAAAAATATGACATCAGATATGACACCAGGCTTGATCAAAGACAAGATATGACCAAAGATATGACCAAAGACATAGGAGATATGACACCAGACTTGACCAAAGACATGACACAAGATATGACCAAGACATGACCAAAGACATGACACAAGATATGACCAAAGACATGGTCAAAGATTTACACGAGATATGACACCAGACTTGACCAAAGACATGACACAAGATATGACAGATATTACCAAAGACATACACCAGATATGACCAAAGACAGCACACCAGATATGACCAGACATGACCCCATATACGACCACAGACAGCACACAATATATGACACCCATCCAATAACAGCGCACTGACACCGGCACAACAAACATTTGTTATCATTTCCAAACTGTGTGAAAGGTAATATTCTCATGCAGACTGTGTTTTTTTCTATTGTGCGCCATTGCAGTGTGCCCTTGTTGTGTCCTGATGAAGGATTTCGTGTACCTTAGATAGGCTGATGACTACCAATTTGAAACGTAGTGGTCTATTTGAATTTGGGGAAAATGGACAAATTCGTTTGTTACTTAAAATTTCTGATTAATACGCATCACATTACCTCGCATATCTTAACTTTTTATTCAGATTTTGATTTTGTCGTGAATAATTTGCCTTGAATACATCAAAAGTGTATTAGCTTTGTCCTTTTTGGTAGAATTCGGACAACTTGCGCAATGGCCTCATGTGTCATTAACACTGAAGGCGACGGACTGTCCAGTGTGAACGTGTACCGGAAGTAGGCTCTCAGCTGCTTTATGTCTAGTGGTTGCTTGTAATCTGGTGCCTTGGGCATTTATTATGGTGGCGTATATCTCTTCAAAAAGGGTTATGGAAATTGCGTCTGCTTAGTAAAAGGGGCCGGTGCCGTGTCTTCTTTCATATATACATTTATAAACCTGAACTGCATACGAGTTGTGTATGAGAAATATTGTTGCCTTCAGCATAATTCTCTAACCATATAAATGAAACAATCAAAATATTTGTGTTAAATTTGTAAACGTTAAATTCACATAAAACAGGCCACATCCCTCTATCTCTTTTGTAAATCATATTTGTTCATTTCTCTCAGTCAGTGTTGTGCAGTCAGCCGTCCTGGTTGCAAAGACGTCCGAAAGACAATCTAATATTTCGTTGGACATTTGGCGGTCATTATTATCGCTATGGATAGATATATCCAACAAAACATCACCAAATACCAAAAGACATGGCCGGAACCGGTATGCGCGCACGACAGGAAGTCAAACACCGGAAACCGAAAACCACAAACGTATAACACTCGACAACACCCGAGTTTTACCGAACGGCACAGGGGACTGCCGAATGTAAGCCGGACCTTACCGAAGACAACTCTGCCTGGTTCTCTCCCGAGATTCTATTACGATTCTGTCGAACACTATCGCCTGGGACTTGATGATCTGGTAAGCTTTTTAAGGCCGTGCCAAAGAGTTTTGGCGAATAATCGATCAGCGCAGTTCTAATCCAAATTCTGCCATTATTTAGAATTGCCCAAGTAATTACTTTTTAAAAAGTACAATCTTGTCTGTGCATGTGTTGCCTTTTCAAAATCGGAAATGAAGTTCATAGAATTTATAATCTTTTCAAACATTGGAATCATTTTAAACCTATAAAATAGTTTTAAAACTATCTGAAAGGCAGAAATTTGAACTACTTTTGGAAAATATCACAAAATTTGGTTTGATGAGCGAACGCATAGCCTTTAACCAATGAGATTACTTATGTAATTTTACACTGCTCTTTCCGTTAACTTAATCACTTTTGATTCGTTTGGTTATGTAGCCAAGAGTTGTTTTGTGCGCATTTGACCCGACAGTATTGTTTGTATTAGGCCTTATTTTTCACACCAGATTAATTAAAACGACAATTTTATTCGCTAGTTTGATTGAAATATCAACACAATCGAAAATCAATCACAAAAAAATGTATATTACGAGTAAGGAGGGAATGGGAAACAAACTGACAGTGCCCTTCAGTATAAACACTAACTTCTATAAGTATTTATTTTACTGGAGTTTTAAGCCGATCTAAAGAGGATTTCAAGTACACTCAAGAGTATATTACGGCAGTAAACATAATGGTGGGAGGAAAAGAAATACTAATTCTTCTATTTTTAAGAAGAATTACATTTAATACCTGTTCATTTAGTATGACACACAGTCCAGAGAGACTACAGCAAATGGCGTGAGGTCAAGGCCACGTGGCAGCGAGACATGCCGAACACTGCCGAATTCAAGCCGACTGAATACCGGAAAGTCCCGAAACACAAGCCAAGGAAAACAGTCGGGTAAGTCCTCACAAATACAGAACGTATAATGTCATACTTTTCGCACCGCGTGCGCCACTCTCTAAACTCGCTTTACATCACTGCCAACCCTATAAATTTTGTACAGAAATTTTAAACAACGCCAAGGTCACTAAAGAAACTGTGCTGAGGAGTCAATAAAACAGAAGTTCAACATTTATTTCTATTAATACTTGATACAAATCCATTCTCTTTGTGAGGGCATGCGCAAAATGATTCCAGTAGACGCCCGAAACAAGTTTATTGCCGAATATGTGATAGTTGGACGGGAGGACATCAGTGGTGGTGAGTAGTATTGGCAAGGATTTTATGGACGAACGTAGAGAGCGGCGCATACGGTGCAAGAAGTATGATATGATGTGTGGAAGTATTTATCGTCAATTATCAACTTTAGCCAGATATTAATACCATACGAATTGCACTTATACTTGATAAGATCTGACAAAAGTCTACGCCTCACCGCTATAAATAACGATCCATTTATCACAACTCAGGTAGAATGTGTTTCCCAGAATGTATATTTTCAAGGCGAGAACAAAGATGAAATCAATAGTTGTGTTTCCCTGATAGTCAAGTCCAAACTGTATAGCTACATCGATTGGAAACGAAAATGAATGGTTAGCCATGGTAAATAATCCCGTGGGAGTGCGCCGAGTGGGTGTATAAATTGTTGTTCTTATTCTGTTATATTAGTATTTGTTAGTTCTACATCGATTTTGTGACTTGAATCAAACTAATTCAATACATTGGAGAAAATATTGTGAAAAAACATCCCTTACAATAGATCCCTACGGACTCCTACAACATAAACGTGGTCTAGATTGTCATAATTTATTTATTTTTTTGATTGGTGTTTTACGCCGCACTCAAGAATATTTCACTTATACGACGGCGGCCAGTATTATGGTGGTAGAAACCGGGCAGAGCCTGGGGGAAACCCAAGACCATCCGCAGGTTGCTGAAAGACCTTCCCACGTATAATTTAATTTAGTCGTCTCGCCATTAACAATGAGGTCGTGGGTTCGGATCCAAAAAAAGGAAAGTACAACAAATAAATAAATAAAAAAGCTAGCTTCTAACACAAATGTTCGAGACATAATTGGAGGTGTCATAGGATATAGATCCTTTTCTAGCGCCTAAGACGTACAGCTTCTCAAATCTAAGGACGCCACTGGCATAGCCTGTGGTAAATACACAGCGCCTTTCCACAGAAAGATCGGAAAGCAGGAAATCATTAAGTCCCAGTTTCGCGATGACGGCATATGATCTTGATCTTTTCTACACACTATGATTACATCTGCTGCTACAAGCTACAGTGTAAAACATTACGTTAAATCATGTTGCCTAACCGATCACATCCAGCCTCTTTTCAAATTGCCTCCATTATAATCCGCTAGATGCTTAAACAATAGCATCTAACATCTTCCTAGCAATACTGCTTCAACACAATTACGGTAAAAGGCCTAAAATTTCGCCCTTGGACTCCAAAATTGTATCCCAGAATTCATTGTGTTGGTTGGGGCTGTTACTGAGTGAGCGGCGCGGGAGAGCATCAGGGGTGGTCAGAGGATTATACTGACGGTTCAAGAATGTAATAAACAAGCTCACCACTGAGCAGTTAGTCTATGCTCCTACCACCAACAGTTCAAGTTTCCTCAGTTTTAATTATAATGATTTTAATACATGAACTTCCCAACAGATTGATTATTTCATTATCGTTATTTTGTGATAAATGGGAATTTGGGAGAAAACTCTGGAGATTAGGCGTGACTACCCAGTACCTTTACGCATATGGAGTGTCATGTCAAATATCCATTTTTAAACTGCAGGGCTCTCCCTGTACAAAGCTGTATCCGAATTTAGGCACACCCCGAATTCATACTTGCAAACTAGGCCTATACCAGCAGACGAGATGAACATGTTAAATTGCGATTAAAGCGACACTTACACACGTGCGTTTGCTCAGCTGCAGCTAAACATGTCTTGTTCATTCTGGCGTAATTTGAAAGACTGTCAGCTTCTGCCCATATTTGGCAAACATGAATATTTAATTTATTTGATATTTAATCGATACAAACCACTTACAGTTACAGGACGAGAAATTTCCACGTGCCTACCCATTAATCGCGTGATTTTTGCAGCTAAGGGCAAAACAGTAATCTATCTGTATCCGCTGGCGACACGTAAATCACGTCTGGGCAAGACTGTATACAGGAAATCGTAAAACGTTTTGTTTATGAAGCCAGTGACGGTATTGTGTGAACTTCTAATGTGATAACAACTCAGTCAAATCCTGTCTCCCCCCGATGTGCAGTGCTCGCACACAGAGCTACCGAAAATGGGTAAAAGTAAATCATGGTAGTTCCCTGAAACCTCGCGTTGAGTATGTGTGCTGTATATAATGGAGGTTTCCGATATAAAAACGAGAGAAAAGGAACTCTTCTGCAATAGGAGGACAAGTCCGACTGTAAAGAAACAAAATGTGCGTGTAGGCTGACATACTAAACTGGAATTCCATGGACACGGAAAGCTGATGATATATTTTTCTCAGTGAAATGCGTTTTAGCTAAAGTGCATTTGAACACATATTCGTTGCATAATGAGGGCACTCAGCAGACAACCGCTCTCCAGATAACGGACGGTGTGAGATGACTTCCACGTAGGCGTAACCGGAATAATCTGTTCGTCTGCAGTGTACGTTGAGCACGTACTTTCGCCTGTAATGTACATCGCCTGTCTTAATACTTTCTTCCATATCATTCATCGGTATATTTAGAGATGTACATGTAGGCCTACTAGTCGGAAGACCTGCACACTTCTCTGTCAGTGACTTGACCCCATGTGATGAGGATTAGCAACCAGAGCTGCTAAGTGCCATGCAGAGTAATGAAACGGGCGGAGGGGGGGTAGACAAATCACTCTCTTTTGCCATCTTATCGACAAATCAGATCATGCGATAGTAAACGACAGTAACTCGTGTGCGAAACTTTAGGCCATTTATCGTAGGTTATAGAAATCAACCCCAGGCTATAACCCATCACTGAACTACTTTTGTAATCCAAGGTGTTGAATGTAGCGTTACTTTCACAGTTATAGACAAAGTAACACTAAATACAGTAAGGACATAGCTGTGAGCAGCTGCAATTAAAATTGCTAACCTTTTAAGTCATGGAAGAACTTTCACTTCTCTGTGCACTGCAGATAGAAATGGATTTTTGTTTGTTTCTGATTATATTCACAGCGCCCAGGCAACCGACATCAATCTTGAGATCATACGAAACAAAGAACGATTACGGTACGCTCTACCAACTCAGGTATGAGACGTCCTTTCAGTCTGTTTAGCATAGTGTTACACTAACTTCATACATGTACTTTCTTTGCATGCCGAGGAGCTAACGCGCTAATTACTTTTTAATATTATTGTTGTCAGTATTTCTATAAGTGTTGCTGAAAGTTTCAGCCTTGAAATCGCATAGAGCCTTGGTCTCTACCGTTTGATCTCATTGAAAGGTTTTACGACTGAATTATTGAATCTGGTTTAAAAAAATTAATTCATGATTTTTGCCACTATTCCAGTTTTCCATTTAATTTACAGTTTTGCATTTATGGCAAAAGTGAACCCAGACTATACGCGTACCCTCTCCGGCAGTGCGTGGGAATATTTTCCAGAGATCTGCGGATGGTCGTGTGTTTCCATCGGGTTCTGTCCGGTTTCCTCCCACCTTTCACAATATTCTGATACCTATTTCGCCTATCTCCATACAGATGCTGAATATCAAGGACCACGATTGCGAATTTTGAAATTTTGGTAAAACTAGGAAATTTAACGTAATGGTGGTGATACCAGGCCCTCATCAGGTGGCTTATGTTGTTAACCTTGTGAGGTTGACCAAATTTCGGGAATGTATACTGGTTTCATAAGAGAAGGTCCTCAATAGGCTCTTGCTATTTTACAGGTGTAGAGGCCACCGTGTAAACCGAGTATGGCTGTAGATTAGAGACACTTATATGAGTTAAAGAATTCATAACCTACATCCTTTAGATGTTAATATAGGCTGGTAGAGGTTGTGGTTCTTAATGTCCTTAACCAATGAGTTCGCGAACTTGTCAATCAATCAATCAGTCAATCAATCAGTCAATAAGTCAAATCATCAATAAATGATGAACTATACGGTATCATTGGATACACATTCATCATCATTCAGAAAACTCAACATCGATCGCCACAATGATGCCGATGACAAGGGAGACAACTGGTTCTGGGACAAGGAATACCGGCGCTGGCGGGAGCACCACAAGCAGCGCCTCCTCGGGGACATCGAGTGAGTAATGGCGTCATTTGTAGGTTAGTCTACACGCAAAACATAACTTTACTATTTATGTAATAATTTCTCCAGGAAGACGTTAAAAAATATACACATTTTCCACTGCAACTTTTCCAAAAAGCATTGTTCGATAAGCCTCATTTTTCAATCCGGGGTCAATCCTAGGTCGGGTCACACCTAAGGCCTTAAAACAGGAAGTTGTAACTTCCTCGCTTGGCGTTAAGGATGAGGGGAGTAGTGCAACGACTGGTTGACCAGTATCAGTATAATGGCTCCGGCGAGGCTGCTTACTTGCCTTTGGTAAGGCGTCTCAGTGAAGCAGCACTAAATAAAACAGCGGTGGAAATCCGTCTTGCAACAAGGAGGCATATCACATGCACTCTAAGGGTTCCTTCGTCGTCATATGACTGAGAAATTGTTAAGTACTACGTTAAACCCCACTCACTCACTTACAAAATGATATTGGACTTTAGCACAGAAATGTAGCCTGAATCAAAATTTTTAATATATACCTCGTCGATAAAATTAGTATCGCTGATTCTGTGGAGTAGTGGTACAATTTCATAATAAATGTTCAAGTAGCCAGATTTAAGTATTTAGGCCACTTAATACTAGCATCCAGTCACTACAGAAACAGTAAATTGTGGTCGCGTCATGAATGCATAAAAATATATCACACATATTAATATCACCAAAACAAAATAGAGTTCTACTTGTCTTATTTTTACGTAGCAGTTTTAATAGAGAATTCTATCAGACACCTGTTATGAAATAACCAATGAAAGTCCTCTCCTCATTTTCTCCTGACGTATGTCATGCTGGCTTCCTCTCTGGCCGTACGTGGGAAGGTCTTCCAGCAACCTGCGGATAGTCGTGGGTTAACCCCTGGCTCTGCCCGGTTTCCATCCACCATAATGATGGCCGCCGTCGTATAAGTGAAATATTCTTGAGTACGGAATAAAACACCATTCAAATAAATAAATAAATCCTGACGTATACTTTGGATAGGACACGAAAAGAAATTGTGAGAAAACAGTGTGGATAAATACCCCCGAAATACCTTACAGAGGAAATAAACACTGTATGAGTTTTAGGAAGGCATGCAGCAAGAAAACACAAAACTACAGGCATTTTCTGTACTAAGTTATGTAAAGTAAAAGCATTCAAGTTATTTGAGAAACAAAATTTAAATGCTCTCCAGATAGTATGTGAATATTGGACCTTCCTGAGGGCAAAGCTATTTGGCGCTTCTGACTTAAAAGAAAATACGAGACTGAATCAAAACATTTGCTGGAGAGACCATGAGTTTGTAATGACGTTTTACATCCTTGTGTAAAGATGACAATGCCGTTTACCATGTATCAATCTAATTCATGTATATCTATATGTCAATTCCTGCAGCCCAAATGAGGACCAAGCAGAAAAGACTGCCAAAGCTAAGCCACATCCGGACCTGTATGGGTGAGCATGGCGTCCAACTTTCGCAGGCTTCCTCCCTTTGCACTGATTTCATCTGATTGTTGTGTTAAAATATGATGAAAACACACAGTTTTTGGTAATTATGAACTAGTGACGCCTAGTGAAGTTCCATAACCTGAATATTTTTTGCCATTGGATTCTGCAGTAATATTGCAGGATTCTCGGTGTATGAAGAATGTCAATTCGGTATTTTTGGCTCCATTTGGCGAATGGATTTACAGCTTTATATGTATATATGCATTTAAAACACAAAATTCTAGCAGCATGTGTGTTAATTTGTGAAAAAACAGATGTGACTCCACTGGTCACAGCATGGTCAAAAAGCCCACCCTATAATCAAATATTTCAAATACATTTTACTTGGTTGAAAAAAATCCAAAAGAAAAGATGAACTATTTTCATGAACGGCGTTTCATTGGACATATGCTTTAAGTCAGTGTTTTCTTTTAATGTAAACGGAAACGTACCAGGAGAATTTTTCAATAACCCAATATGAGGCCAAAATTCTTGCAAATGCGTATGATATTATTTTGAATGGTTAAATGAAGTGTGAAAATTGGATTCACTTATTAGGTTTTGTACTTAATATTTCTTAACACTATAGACAAAATAATTTCCAAATAAATTTTTGCGTTTTCTTTTGTGCAGAGCCTTCAATTCTATTGACTTACAGAAACAGCTTGAGTACCAAAGCGCCACAACCATTCAAAGCCTTGCTCGAGGGTGGCTGGTTCGTACACAGATGGCTCGTCTAAGAGAGACCGTACGTAGATGTAATGTAAAATACTACAGCAGGGACGACAGTGTGATAGTCTGCAAATGGTCACACGTAACCGGTGAAACACGGCCTCTTGCCAGTTTTGCCCAGTTAGGATTTTATTCGGACTGTTCATGTAAATACTTAAATAGTAGCAGATTATACGCCCTCTAGAACTTTGACGTAAGCAGGACTAGGTACAAAAAGTACGTATATGTAAAATATTTACACTGCTACATAGGGTGCCTGACTGAGCAGTAGGCTGAAACTTGGCTGAAAAAGGGGAATATTTTGACTTGCTAATGTGTACTTATGATGCTGGTAAAACCAAACTTACTAGAACTTGTGCTCAATGTTGTGCTGTTTTGAATTGGCCTCAATATAGAAAACTGAAACCCTAACACCCCTCGTCGTTCACCTCCAATTCATTACCCTTCCAATATTTAGGCCATGGAACTCAATCTGCCCGCTGAGAGTGGAATTAAAGACTATCTGCACGTGAGGTCAAAGGTCAAGGGCAGGTTACAGCTTCTGCATGAGACTCCGGAGTTAGACCTACATGACGTCACGGCTTTTCTACAACAGAAAAAAGGTACGTCAAATACAACTGAACTATGATCTGGCTCTTTGTAAAAGGAAATTCGGCTGACCATAATCCTACTTGCTAGAGATTTACAGCTAATTTGTGTCTGTTTTTTGGTCTTTCAGAATATGAGGAGGTATTTAAGAAGTTGTCTACCCTTTCCGCTGGTGAGCGCACCCTTCCCGTATGTGACTTGCGGGAGTTTTTCACTACATGCGGTCTCAATCCATCCGACAGAGAAATTAACAACGCTTTTAGAGGTGTTTTCGGGGGTAGGTTATTAGTGAAACATGAATATATCATGAATAGATGTCTACATCTGGGCAGTTCAGGAAGCACCTGCGGTCACCTATTTAGTTGTGCTATGTCTTAAAGGGATACAGAACTGATCCTGATTGGCTGGTATGAGAGTTTTGCCTCAGTTAGTGTTTTATTCCTACTCTTCATGTAAATGCTGAAATAATTGCAGATTAGCTCTCCCCAGCGACATGAAACTTAAGTTGGTCTATACACGTTTATCACGAAGGACTCTTTATTTCAGCGGCCACCGAATTGGAGGTTGTTCTACTGTTAGATAGGAGCGAAGAGACGGGACCACTCGCCTTGAAAACACACCTGGCTGTTGCTAAAGACATCGCCCGATCACTTTCGACGCTTCCCGCGGTTTCTCGCGTGGATCTGGTGCCATTTGACGAAGACATCGCTAACGATATATCGTGGCAAGCCAACGGCGACATGAATGAATTTTCTCAAAAGATAGGTAATGGAGCATTTCAATTTTTGGTGGCATTTTGTGAGACTGTTTAATGTCTTCCATTATGACAATCAGAGCTAGAAACGTTCACCAGGTTGGCTTTTTTTTTTTAAACCTTTGTAGCCTTAGAAAAACATTAGACTTCCCGACAATTCACTAACTTCGCCATTGTTCATTTTATACGGATTTATGGTGACTGATTGGTTATCAGGTGACGTCGCGAGACAGACATGGGTAACAAGCTGGACTACTCATGCCGTACAAAGATGAGCTCTGTGGGCTATTGCATGTATATTTTAATGATTTGGGTTTAACCCAACTTTGGCAGTATGTCAGCCACGTAGTGACGTAATCACAAAAAAGGAATTTAGTACAAATTCAAAACATACTTTACCCACAGGTTGTCTTAATATTTTTAAAAATATAACTGTCAGAATTAGCAACGCACTTGCAGCTAGGGCAGCTTCAAGGACAAACATATTGTTTGAATATAAATAAGAAGGGCGTATTCGGGCGTTTTCTGTTCACAAAGCATACGAGAGAGACATCTAAGTTTGTTTCCTGTTAGTATGTTATAGAAGATCATATCCAAACCGATTACTGGAATACAGTACTATCGCCTTAAATTAGTAATATATCGGTGTCTAAGTATTCATCGACATATCTTGGTGCATAATTTTTTACTTGCGTACAAAATGAAATCCTGTCAGAAATTCTTAAGAAAACAATTCTTTCACATAACGCATCCAATTAGCTCTTTGTCGTGATCGTCAAAATGTTGTGATTAACGAGTTAATTATGAGCAAATTTAAAAAAAGTCATTCAAACGTACACGATACCGTTAAATTGAACATAAAGTCAGTCAATAAAGCTGAATAAATAATTAAGCAGTATTCCAGAAATGTTCTAAAAAAAATTTTTTAAATTCTACACCGTTTATCAACAGAATAAATAGCAAACAATCGTCAGAACGTAGCCACACATTTGGTGACGCCATTTTGCCATGTTATAGTTATCCAGAGTGACGTCACAAAAACATAGGCGATCTCCCGTACCATCGGTATTACGCAATGTGACAATGAGAAAATACAAACAAAAACGCCTGGCCCTGGGATCACGAAGTGATCTTAGACTTACGTCAAAATTTTGTTCATTAAATTTGGTATGCTCCTTTAGGTTGCTTTAGCTGAAATTTGTTCTACAATAACTTACCCAAAATTTGCGTTGTCAAGCAATATTTTTACCTTGCTACATCAGAAATAACAATTTTAAAGTGATTCTAACTTTTGACTAAAGTCGACGATCGCTTCATGATCCGGCGGCCAGATGGCCAACCAAAGAGTATGAGATCTCTTCGGAGTTTAGGGCCGATGTTTCTTTCAGTTTGGTGCTCGTCCTCGTCCTGCATGGGTGGAAGCATTTGTTCCAGGTGGTTGTACCGACTTCAGGGAATTTACCGAACATAGCAGGGCCTTCTCATTGATAACACGGTCTTCAGATAGTAGGAAAATATTTTCGTAATAATTCTGACTTTGCTAAGGAAAAATAATGCAATTTCACACTGCTTTTCTTCAAACAGTTACTCTCCCCAGACGGTTTTCTTGTCAGGTCACCTTGACAAGTGATTGTGGTATCCTGCCCAACATATACGCCTTGTGACAGACGTTCTCAGTTCCTTGCTCATAAATGTGTGGTCCGAAATGCATCAGTTTAACACTTAAACTCACCCACAAAATCCAATATTATGCGTCAATATCTGTCTATGCAGTATAAGAAACCACACTGACAATCGAAAACTAATAGGTTTTTTGGACTTGACAGCCAATTATCACGCGACGCTTTCTGCGCTAGTGATTGTCCAAGTTCATAAGGGCGTCTGCAAAATGAATACTCGGAGTGAAGTGTCCGTCAGTGCAATATCCCCAGTGCTGAACTTCATCTTCTCGGCTTTCCAAACTTTATAGAATTATTTATATATTTTTCTGTGATAAATGAGTACTATATCATTTTTATCTATGTGTATATAGTGGCAGACTTAATGTTCACTTTAATATCGCTGCTGTGTTAAATTATAACCTTCATATATTCATGGTTTCCTCCCACCGTTATGTCTCCTGTTGTATGTGGGAAGGTCTGCAGCAACCTGCGCATGGTCGTGGGTTCCCCCGGGCTCTGTCCGGTTTCCTCACACCATAATGCTGGCCACCGTCGTATAAGTGAAATATTCTTGAGTACGGCGTAAAACACCAATCAAATAAAAAAATATATCCCACCATAATACTGGCCGTCGTATAACCTCGCTATCACAAAATCGGCTAAAGTCTTATTGTTTCAACCGGTGCCGATGACTCAGTTGGTGGAGCGTCCACTCGAGGGCTGTAGAGTCATGTTCAATCCTGGTTCGTGTCACACCTAATACTTTTTGCTTCTTCAGCATTAAGTGCAACGATTGGTTGCACTTCCCTTGAATGGCTCGGGTGGGCCGGCTAACTTGCCTTCGATAAGTCGTCTTGGTGAAGCAGCACTGAAAGAACGGTGGAAATCCGTCCTGCAGTAAGAGGCATTTTGCACGTACATACACTCTAAATACCCATTTGTCGTCACATGTCGTTAAGTACGACGCTAAATCCTAAGCACTCACTCACTCACCGCAGTTGATTGCCACATGATCACTGAGGTCGGTTGTTCAAATCCAGCCGTGGCAGATTCGGCTTTGACTTCATATATGTCAGAATGTTTGTCATGTACCTGGCAGCCGGCAGTGGTTTGCTCCTTCCAAATATAACTCTGAAGCATCGCTACTTCTAAATAAATTGGATAATAAATGAAGACTACAGCATAGGAAGTAAAAACATAGCATCGACGACATTGTGATATTCTGCAAATGATCGCACTTAAAGGCTTTAAGCGGTGAAAACCGGCTTCTTGTCAATTTATTTCAGTTAATGCTTCATTCCAACTGTTCATGTAAATATTTAAATAGTAGCAACTTACACAGCTACTATATATTTACAGACCAGACTAGATTTAGAGGCGGGAAGCGGAACTCTCACCTGGCATTAATTCGTCTACGCCAATGTTTCCATGTAAGTATAACATAACACGATAATCTTGAAGTTATAAACAATCCCAGCGTGTATAAAAAAAGACGTTAGTCTCCGTCGTAAGCTATTGCTCGTTAAATGTGATGACATTATTTTAATAATTCTAGGCCAGTGGTGTATAATAAATTATCAATCAGTTTTGTTATCATTGCATTTTCTTACCTAATTTTGGATTTAAGCCGAGGTGATGAGAGCTTGTAAGTTCCTACTTTTGGGAGCACTTACATAAACTGTTGGAATAAAGCCGTAACTGAGGTAAATTGACAAGAAGTCTACGTGTGACCATTTATCACACCGTCAAATATCACACAGTGTCGTTGCTGATGTAGTCTCTTGTACTGGACGTGTTTCGGAAATGGTCTTGTGATTGTTGTCAAGGAATGTCCATTATTATGCCAATGTGACTGTTTGACAGCTTCCTTTTATGTACAATGCTAAGGTGTCTGCCGCATGTTTTTACAGTCAAGCAGCATCGTTACATAATATGTAATCAATCTACTACAAGAAGATAGTCATGATGTAAGCTGATGTCAAAAGCAACATTTTACCAGCCAATACCATATACTATTATTAAGCCCGTGCATTACGAACTCTGATCTCCACACCGATGACCCCTAGTCCCCCTCACCTGTAACTTGTCATCTCCATCAAATTATGTTGATTTGTCTCTATCTGTCTCAAACACAGAGTTCTTCACCCGGTGCATCAAAAATAGGAATCGTCATAACGGGTGGAATGTCATCTGAACCAGAGAAAACGGCGATTGAGGCATCAAATGTAAGACAGGAGAATATCAGTCTGTTCACAGTTGGTAAGTTATATCGGTAGTAAACTTTATTTTTTTTATGTTAAAGAAATTTTAGGGACGAAATTGATTTTACAGCGAAGTTAAGAGAGGGGTTAAACTTTTCTACATAATGCACTAAAATTCGTCACTGTTGTCACAAGAGGAATTTGAGATTGATCTTTATTATTGGTCTGATTCTCCTTCAGGTATAGGTCATGGAGCAGGCGAACAAGATATCACTCCGCCTGGTAATTCGTACCTTGTGTCGGGGTTGGGTGCCTGGAAAAGGTCATGTGAGGCGACGTTAGAAGAGATTATTGCGAGTACGTTTAGTCGCTTGGATATCGATAATAGCTTTTTAAACATAATTAATCACTCCATGAATAAATCTCCTTCATGTAGGTATTTATACATGTTGCTTCAAACGAAGTCAATTGTAGCACCAAATTTTCATCCTTTACACTTAACCTATGAAGTTGTTTGTTCGAATCGAGCTCTCGGTGACTCAGCGGTTTGTTCAGGTTTTTGTCAGATTCCTGATGATGCTTGATTGTTTCCTATATCCATAAAACCTAAAAGCGCCTCTTCACCCACACGTCCTGCTAAGCCATCCATCCACTCAGTCATCCATTGGTAACTTATAGACTCATCTACTTTGGCATATCTACGGTTCCTCCACCTAAACTAAGCCTCATCTCCGCTCATTCCTGTTTCATCTAGTCCATCCATTCAAATCCTATATATTTACTCATTCATCCCACTATCTAGTGACTTCCATTTAAGCTGTTTAATGTCTAGTTAGCTTTCTCTCAATTCACCGCATTTATCCCTATGTAGACCTATATGAACATGTCTCCATCCACGGATGCGCCCCCCCCCCTACCTCCTCCCTCCAGCTGCTCTATTCTCATCCACTCTTATAGGCGATAAACCTACTCACCAACCTTTGTAGGATATCCCCCTCCGTGGATATCCTACAAATTACGCACTCATTAATAGACAAGTCAATACGACAGAAGTTTGACACATACTTGCCAACGAAGAGTTATTTCCCCTGAGACGTATCAGATTGGTGCTGCTATCTTGTAACTGAGTTCCAACATCGTCTTCAGTAATATCATCGCAAATGATGTGATGATATTTTCAGTAGTTATGAAAAACATTATATGACTGCCCATTGGTTTCTTCGACCCCACAGAGTCCCGACTTTCCCAGGAATCCCACACACCGCTGTACACAGAAGAACTATGTCGGCCCTTGTGTGAGGAGGAGGTGTTAGCCATCCTCTGGACAATCTATCCTCCCCGTGGTGTAGCGGCCCGTCCCCACCGCCGCTCAACCTGGCTCCATCCTATCGTAGACGGTATGGAGGCCTCGCCAGCACTCGGTACGTTGAAATAAGTATCTAGACGACAAAAACAGACATTCGTATACCAGCCTTGAATCATGGACGTTCTGGAGTATTCTTGAGTACGGCGTAAAACAGGAATAGAATAAATAAATAAATGTTCTGTGACAAATGTAGGCTGTCATCTGATAGTTCTTCATGTGTGATTATTCCATATGTAAGAGATAAACCGCACGTTTACGGTATCCCGGCATAAATACCGTAAATACCGAGATAAATAAATAAATAAAGAGATAGACTAAACCTTCTACCATCTATGCTAAGAAACATGGTTTTTGTCCTAAAATTTCTGATGATTAAGAAGTTACTTATTTTGCCTGATTTTGATAGTTTTGTTTATCTTAGAACGGTACTTGTTTGGAAGGTAGAATGATTTTCTGCTGACAAGATTGTGAATTGCAGTACTGGAAGGTTACTGAAATTTTATAATCTTTATATGTCTCACTTTTTGTTCGACTGTCTAGATCAAGGTCTGCAGCGCGCATTACTTTTCAAGATTGAATTCCACTGGGTATAAATGTTGCATTTGAACAGCATCATATAAATGATTATTGGCAAATTATTAGATCTCAGTCGTTTCACCTCAGGCGCGTCGTTTGATACAAACAAGGTTTTCATTTTTGTCCTTCTAAAACCTGTCTAGCATGATTTTCTTATTATTTTTTATGTGTACAGAAGAGGAGATGTCGAAGCAAACGGATTTGTTACCGTGTATCAGTATAATGATTCAGGCCCGACTGGCCAGGGACGGCTTTGTTGTCCTTCCGACTGATGGTCCGTCTGGGTCAGAACGAGTCCACGACCTTGACACCGCTCTTTCTACCTTCCAACACTATCTACAGACCGGCAAACTGGATCACCTCTTAAACTGAACGGCGGTTTAGCCGAGAGTTAATTTCTTCATCTAACTACACCGTCTGATTGCCGTGTCACATTAAAGATTATGTGGTACTATATCTTGTGACAACAATAAGCAAAAGATAATAACTTTTTAGCTGACATTGGTTATATTGCACTTTGTTGTGCCGAGAATATTTAACAATTAAGAAAGACAGAGTGCCATCAAGCTTATAGTGCTAAACGAACTCTAGGTTCACCTGCCAAAACTGGATAAAGCATCACTAATATCTTATTGCTCTGACACGGGATAAGTCAGTCCAAGAGCAAAATTCAAAACTACTGTTTTCGGCACTAATTGGATCTTTACACAGCTATTTTCTGGATAGTATTATCTAGAACTGGACATGAGCAAAGCAAGAACCGAATCTGTAATTTTTGGCGTTAACATGGCAATTGGATCACTTGTTTCAGGCCAGTTACATACAGGAAACGCCGTTTTCGATTAAAACGGCAGATTAGCATGGATTATAGTGTAGGTCGTTGATTCTTTTGGGGCGGAGATCATAATAAATGAACTGTTGAATTTGTGAAAAGTATTGCATAACTGCATGATGGTAGCTTTAATGAAAGTATTGCAATAAATTACAGCGGCTTTGTAGGTTTGTGTCGTGTTACATGTAGAAGGTGTTTATATTTATTTAAAACTGGTTGGTTACAAGTTAACATTAGTCACAGGTTACTCATATGGACAGGACAAAAATGATTTATTTATCTATTTGATTGGTATTTTACACCGTACTCAAGAATATTTCGCTTGTAGGCCAGAATCAGCATGGGAGGAAACCGGACAAAGCCCGAGGGGACACACAATGAGCTTAACATGATAAGAATAGTAATTGTATATTAGATGGTATCATGTTCTGAAGATTCCGTAATGTTATCGGCCCTGCAATCTCGGTTTATGCCTTGTTTACAATGCTTGTTCTGTTACTCCGGTGTATATTCACATTGCATTCTCGGATCAGTTTATATAAGCGGGCATACGTTCTATAGTCTATTTCTTTTAGAGAGTCGCCTAAATTCAGCTCTCTGTAAAATCAGTCATACTCACTACCTAAATTGCCTTTAGTCAGTGACACGTAACAACACGAGCTCTACACATGGATAAGTTGGAAGTCTATATTATTGCAAGAAAAATGAAGATAGAACCCTTTTTTTAATTCGTGATGTTAAAAGTCCATGAGCTTGGTTTCGACGGCAAGAACCCAGTGTCTCGGGGGACTCAAAAACCAGTGGCATGCCGGATATCGGGCGGAGTTCAACGTGTTTTGACTGAGTGTGACACCAAGTTGCATAAACTGCTATCGACTTGAGTGTAAACCCTGATTCTGACACTGCCATATTTGAAATTGTTTACACGTTTTAGTATGACACAACCTTAATAAATGAAGTTTATGTTCTCTCTTGTAGTATATGGTCTCACGGCGGTGTGGATTTAGAGATGGATGTTAGGAAAACCATTAAAACCATATAGTCTACTCGCAGAGACAGTAGTGAGGCTGTCTTACTGCGTGTAGTTTGTTCTACCCGTTTGTTGGTGCAGCCATTGAAAACCAAATTAATCTCCACCCCCATTGTCCAGCATGCAACTTGCTTTTGAATAATTTCGAGGTTACCCGAGGCAATGAGGTGTCGATAATAAACTTACTATGGCCGACATCACATAAGTCAAATATTCTTAAGTATGCCAAAATTCTTTTATTCGGTCACTTATTAATGTTATATATAGATTTACCATGATTACTATAATAGCTGCTCTCAACTTAAAATGAGCGCGATTACGATTTTGTATACACACCTGGTTAACATAGGACGTGAACACCTGCCTCTGGTATATACAGTGGGTGGGTAACTATTCATGGATATAGAAACTAAGTAATGCTCCCCCCCCCCCAACACACACACACCGGAAATTAGCAAACACGTGTACTTCTGGTACCATGAAGAGCTTAAAGTGACCGGATTTGTCCGGTTAGGCCATACGTGTGACATTCATTTGTCAGACTTCACACGCTCTGGTTTTACTCCTTGTGCATGTGCTGTAGTCTAGAACATTTCAACTAACATCACTATCTTGTTGATCTCGTTCTGATTAGGCTGTGGTTGTACGGAGTGTGGTAGTTGTTAACACTTTATGCATTTGTATGATCAGTTAGAATAAAACCATAACCCGGGTAAACTGATGTGGGATCGCATATCGTCTGTCATGTATGACGATTTGCCAACTGCCACACTGTCCTCGATGCTCTGGTTTTACTCACCGTGTTAATATCACGCTTTTATAATATAAAATTAAAGACTATGGCATAGAGAGTAAAGTTAGAGCAACGACGACACTGTGATAGTTTGCAAATAGTCACACAGATTGACAGAGGCATTACTTATGGATAACAACTCTTGGATTTATTGTATTGGTGACGCTTCGACGTACGTTCTTACATCGTTATCAAACCATATGAACATACAGAGATGCAAGTCAACATATATACAGTAAGAGAGTGAGTGGTGTGTAAACAGACAACTAATGTAACTGTTTAAATGGTCACACGTAACCAGTGAAATACGGCCTATGTCAGTGAACCTCAGTTAATGTTTTATTATGACTGTTCATGTAAATGCTTCAGCAAACACACGCCTCCTCGCACCATGGTTTAAGTCCTGGTAGGTAAAACAAATTCAGTGAAATTAATTGCAGTTTACTGGACGTCACTGCGTGGTCCAGCAATAGTCTAAATCAAACGTAGGAGTCCGTCAGTAACTTTTCAAGGGTGCCATACCGTTTATACCGTGCAATACCGTTTCATCCATAACTGACTGTTAATGTGGCCACATTGGAGAAATGGTCTAACCAGACATGACATCTCACCCAGTAATGGTGTACTGACACCAATCGACGCGTCATGGTACACTGACATCAGATATAGCTTAACAGGCTTTTTTAGGGCTATACAATACTGAAGTTTAGACGTCAGCTACCAACACATAGTACAATATCAACATAGCTGAGAATGTGACGACGAAATTCGAAGGAGCTGTCACTCACAGCAAAGCAGCCGTGTGAATAAACTGACTGTGAGTCAGATTTCATACATAAAGTACATGCTGTAGGGAAAACTTTAACTGATCAAATCAGCCTCGTTGAATGCCTCCCTGGGTCCTACGTGAGAAAGTTTCGTGGTAGCAGGGTACTTTTAGATCTATGTAGACTAAAATATTTAATTCCTGTCACCATATCAAGCACTGGTGTAAGATATTAAAGACTACAGCATACAGAGAAAAATCAGAGCAGCAACGACAGTGACACAGTTGGTAAATTGTCACACGTTAAATGCGGCCTGTTGTTAACTTACCTCTGTTATGGTACTGGTTTTATTCTATGCAAATGTAAATACCTAAATACTTAAACGCCCCTAGTCCCCTGGCTGAAGCAGAAGTCTAAAAAAGCACGCAGTGCTTCTCTCCGCTCATGGAATACAACTATGACCATATTAACAGATGTGGTGAAAAAATTATTTTTAATATGTAAAGGCTACAAGATAGGAAGTAAAATCGGATCTGCAAAATCAACAATTTTGTAATTCACCTGATGATAACAAAAACAAAACAACAGAAGGCGAAATAGCTTGACATCAACTGTAACGATTCCATAGTAAGTTCGGTTTCTGTAGTTGTTCATTGGCTAGCGCTTCATTTAACAGCCGTCGCACATTTACAGAAAAAATATAGGTCATTCACGGCCTGCACAACACGTTGGCTGATACATTTGTTAGTTAAAGCTGTGGCGGAGCTCACTGTTGTACGGGCGCAGAATTTTCCTGAAGTTAAGACATCCAATATCAGCGAGAGTAGCACAACTCCATTTGGATTCTGTGATGTTAGGTGCTCTTTAACAACAGTAATCTTGGATTAACCTAAGGAACCCAGCATGGCTTTATTTATTGCAATCATCGTGCTGGCGACAACTTTACTTCTGATTTACTATTTCACGAAGCCCAAGAGGACTTACTCCTACCCCCCGGGACCCAAAGGGCTACCAATAATTGGCAGCGTCCTCGATGTGTCCCCCACCCATCTTCACGTGTCCCTGACGGAATTTGGTAAGACGTACGGCGATCTTTTCTCCGTTAATCTCTTGGGGAATCGCGTCGTTGTCCTCAACAGCGTCGAGGTTATCCGGGAGGCCTTCTTCACGGAGGAGTACGGTGCTGTGTTCGCCGGGAGGCCTTTCAGCTTCCTGGGCAAGTACACTGACAACAACTGTAGCTCTTTCTCCTTCATGTCCACCTGTAAAATCTGGCAACGATTGAGGAAGATTGTGTACAAGACGATTAACATGTACGGTGACGGCGTGCAGGAGGCAGAGAACAACATCTTGGAAGAACTGCATAACGTCATCCAGTGGATCGAAGAGAGGAGTAAGACGCCGATCGATGTTGCTGACGTCATCGTACCATCGATTTCCAACATTATGACTTACCTGGTAAGCTAAGTTTCTTGTTTGTGTCATTTTTAAACCATACGTAAACACTGTTCTAATAGATATATAGCGTTTTGTTGCTTTTTTTTTGTTAAAAAGATCGTTCAAAATCGAATACACCATGTCGTAATCTCCACAGTTTGAATTTGGCATTGGTGAGATATTCTTGGGTCATTACGCTGCGCTAGCGCGCTAATCAACTGAGCCACGGAAGCCCCTAAATTCTAAATACGATCTTTTATTATGTGACTACCGAGGAGAACAATGGGGATACGAAATCAAACCTTTAAAAGCCTGGATCATCGCGTGAAAAAGTTACTCCGTAACTTGCCAACGAACAGTGGTTTATTCTGGACACACAGGTTTTCTCTACGAATGAGACTGACCACCCTATGTTTTAGTATATGGTTGAACAAAAAGCAATCAATAAATCATCAGAACTCAACTATTGTATTGAACATTTCGGTCAAGTTGTCCAATAATCTGTTAAGATTCAACTATGATATAAACTTTTATCTACCCTGTTCTTCTATATGTATATATGTGTGTATGTTCTATATACATGTATGTATGTATGTGTGTATGTATATATTTATGTTTTTTATGTATGTGTGTGTATGTATGTATGTATGTACTTACGTATGTATGTATGTATGTATGTATGTATGTATGTATGTATGTATGTATGTATGTATGTGTGTATGTATGTGTGTATGTATGTATGTATGTATGTATGTATGTATGTATGTATGTATGTATGTATGTATGTGTATGTATGTATGTATGTATGTATGTATGTATGTATGTATGTGTGTATGTATGTATGTATGTATGTATGTATGTATGTATGTATGTATGTATTTGACGACGAGAAGTCAGTAGGTGCATGTACACGTACTGTGTCTGCTTGTGGCAGGACAAGTCCATGCGGTAAAATGTCCTGCCGTCACTGAAGTATCATGCCGAAGACACCAAACATCACACCCCACCCAGTCACATTATACTGACACCCAGTCAACGCTCTAACATTAGGCCACCGAAGACATCATGTTCTTTATGTGTATATGAATATTATATATGTCCAAACCGACAAATGTATTCTGTTAACTTGAACATGTAATCGTTAGTCTATGACAACACAGATACGCTCTTAAGCGAGGTAAACAGGATGTAGTCCGCTAACATAGGTTTGATTTGGTTTGCTTATTCACCAATGTAGTACAAAAGATAAAAAGAAAAGACAACTTTATAGACGCTGACAACACATGTCTATAAATATTATATACACAAAGGAGTTGCATGTAGTACACTGGCGGGGTTACAGCTCAAAAGAGCTTGTTCTGTCTAAATTGAGGAAATATAAAATCGTGCGATGGCTGATTTTTACGAAGGCTTTTAGTAAGGCGGTGATGTAAATAAACAAATCGCACATAACGTGGCAAAACAAGCAAGATAAGAGGAGAAACAACAAAAAATGGTGTGGTATGAACACTGTTTCCGAACATCACTGTACATCACTGGCTATAATTCGATTGTTGATTTAAGCTAAGTAATCAGAAAGTATGGTTTAAGCTTTGTTTTAAAGAGAGATTTTGAGGATATACAACATATGCAGATTGGGAGTTTTTTCCATTCCCCGGGACCTGTACACTTCACAGAATAATATGAGAGGTTAGACAATTCAGTTGGATAAAACACATATTAGATAGGTCATCAAGATTGTAAGGGTGTAGATCTAACTCAGAATGAGGTGTGGCACTATTGAAATAGCTATCAGCTGAGACTGGTAAGGTGTCGGCTAGTCCTAGGATAGTATTCTCATTATCAGACATTATTTGTCATGTAATAGGAAGGTATATCAAGTGAGTGTAGAGAGAAATAATCAACTATCATAGTTTTGCACACACACACTCGTTACAAACGACACACACGTGCGGTATATATAATTGCATTATTGCATAAATCTGCCTCAAGCCTTGTTGCACCTGCCGTTGTCTCTCACAATCCCTGCTCACCTGTCCAGTCCACGTACCTGAGTAAATTACCGAGCACTTCACAGGCTCCATGATACAATCACCAGTACTACCATGTTTTCATAGGTAACTGAGTCCTTAATCGTTCCGGGATTTTCTGATTTGACGTTGACGGTTTAGCACGCTTGTCTTCTCTATTTACATTTTTTGTGTATCAACTCATAAAACACATGAGTTGTAAACGATTTGGCAACTGCCAATCAAATAAAAAATAAAATATATGTAAATAAATAAATGAATCAATTAATTAATTAATATCATAAGATACTTATCCATGCTTTCAGCTGATTGGTCGACGGTTTGACTACGAGAGCCCGGAGCTGAAATCTGCAGTCCACATGTCAATCGGCATCAACGATATGGGAACAGCTGGGATAGACGCTCTAATGACAATGATGCCATTCCTACGGTTCTTCCCCTTTGGTTATGGCGCCCTCTATAAACGGTACATGGCCGGCATCCAGCAGTATCTTCAGTACTACCACCATGCCCAAAAGGTAAGGCTCCCAGACATTTAATTACAATTTTAACCAAAGGCTCTACTGAAATATTACACCTTCCCAGATGAGATTTTGTTTTAAAATGTCTCTGCCTGGTTGCCTCAAAAAAAAATTGACTGCCGATATGTAAGTGAAATACTCTTGAGTACGCCACAAATTACAAGTCAAATAAGTAAATAAAGTCATCATAAGAGACAATATTCTAGAGGTTTTGAAAAATAATAAACGACAGACATGACAAATTCGAACAAAAGACCAAACCTCTCAACTAATGTTACGGTATTTCTCTTAAGTCATCCAGTGTCTCAACACAGCCATGGAAATATTTTAGTTAGGCTGGCCAAAGTTAAGAGATGCAACAGAAAAGAATTGAAAAGTTCCCTAACAAAGTCATCCAGGTGTTTCTTGGAAAGGCTCATTATTTCAAGGAAATCTGGTAAACATTTGCGTAAAAGATATAATATAGAAAATTCAAAATCATCGGTACTAAATCCACCAAGTGCTTCAGAGTAATCAGGGGATGATGATTTTCCCCGACGAAATCAATTTGGCCCGAAACTGTGTGGTCTGTTTTTCATTCATGACTTGGCCATGACATTTTGTGAGCTAATTGGTAAGGTATTACCTATTTATTTCGGGAAAACGATGATTAATTTTGCTTGCTTCCGAATTGCCATTGCGCAGGTAAAGTTATCCTATTCTGTGATACATGGGGTCCTACGTGACGACTTCCTCAGATACTTCACCGCCATGCGGTAACATTTCGACTTAGCGATTGAATATCCGAAATGCTTATTTTAGTGGTACACTTTGTCTGATTTAAAGATAACGGGACACATCTACTTCATGTATATCTTATATCTACTGTATTGTATCGTTTGTGCTTTCTGCACAAACCATTGGAAATTACAAACTGTGATGATTCGCGTTAGTTTGGCAATAATTTGGACGTCTGACATGAAAGTCTATTTGCTATATTCTGAACGTTTTATTTTATACCCTAAACATTTTTATGTTCTTAACGTTTTGTATGTCTCAATACTTTTCTGCATTCCAAACGTTTTCTTATATCTAATTTTTTTCTAAATCTCTAAAATGTCCATGCTAATGTTGTGATTTCTGCATAAACAAAGTCTCTTCTGGTGGGTTATGTATCCCAAACGTCTTGTCTTTTTTCCTGTTTTTTCACTTCAATCTTTATTAAATGTGATGACAACACAGCATTTTGAGTAACTATACACCAGTGATAATAATTTAACATCAATGCATTTTTAAAATCTAATTGTGCTTAAGCTATGTTGATACAGGATGCAGCTATAAGTTGTTACCTTTAAGCATTTACGTAAGAACTAGACAACAGACCGGATGTCACCGGTTACGTGCGACCATTTGTCACGTGCGACCATTTGCCACGTGCGACCATTTGCCAACTACATATAAATCACAGTGTTCTTGTGCGACCATTTGCCAACTACATATAAATCACAGTGTCCTTGTGCGACCATTTGCCAACTACATATAAATCAGTGTCCTTGTCGCCTTGGTTTGAACCTCCATGCTGCTTTCCTTTGTATCTGACCACCCTAATTCTCAGCGACACGCCTGTAAAAACAGTCAATGCCCCTGACTCCTTTTTCTGCAATTGATATATACCTTTCTCTAACTGATATACACCTTTCTCTGATTGATCTACACCTTTCTCTAATTAATATACACCTTTCTGTAATTGATTTCTCTAATTGATCTACACCTTTCTCCCATTGACTTACACCTTTCTCTAACTGATCTACACCTTTCTCTAATTGATCTACACCTTTCTCTAATTGATATACACCTCTATCCCAAGCAAATATCTTCTTATATTTCGACAAACGCATGCATCGCTTTATGCACAATAATTGCAATACGAGCACAGGAATACATGTATAGATGCCTAATTAAAATAAAACTGCTATGAATCATTCATTAGTCTAGGCTCTCACCACATTGTGACTAAAATGCTGCTAAAATGGCAATAGAGCCAAATTACTCTTTCCTCCATTCATTAAATATATATCCATAACAACGACTGAATTCAACATTGTAGGTCAGGTGTTCTTGGTATCTTGCCGGTGTTTCAGTTTTTAAAAAATATTCGGGGTTTTTGTAACATCGCAAATAGAGAGCGGCTTTACCCATAGCTTTCGGCAAAGCTTGACCTCTATGGCTATCTTTGACGCTATGCCCTGTAAGCAAATATTTTGTCAGTGCAGCAGACAATGGGTCATTGTCAGGAATTAATTGCTGTATTCAGTTCATTGACACGATATCTTCATCTCGTATTGTCAGACACGACTGACCGTAAAACGCTGTGAGGCGGGGTATATAAAGATTCCATTATATAGGTAAATATGAAAGAAAAATACGCTACAATTCATGTGAAAAGAACACTTTTCGCTTTGGTCGCTTCTGTATGACCTGGACTAACTGTCCTTTTATTGAGGGCGCGTCCATATACTAAAATGCATAATATTCAGGAATTATTAGTTCCGCAGATGTATCAGCAAGCTGAATGCAGAAAAGAATGAAAAAAAAACACGAGCTGTATAGCTCTCAGGTTTGTTCAAGTCACTGTTTGTAAGCGAGAAGCACAAATACATAAGCAGAAAACACGGGTATGTAAGTGAGAAAACAAAACGCCTGAATTTGCAAGCATCAGTGCGATGGACGGTTGATAAGTGAGAGACCAGAGTTTGTAATCATGAGTGAGGAGCTTATAAGTACGATGGACGGTTGATAAGTGAGAGGCCCCGAGTTTGTAATCATGAGGCAGGAGCTTATAAGTGTGGTGGACGGTTGATAAGTGAGAGGCCCGAGTTCGTAAGCATGAGGCGGGAGCTTATAAGTGCGATGGACGGTTGATAAGTGAGAGACCAGAGTTTGTAAGCATGAGCCACGAGCTTATAAGTGCGATGGACGGTTGATAAGTAAGAGACCATAGTTTGTAAGCATGAGCCACGAGCTTATAAGTGCGATGGACGTTTGATAAGTGAGAGACCAGAGTATGTACTCATGAGCCACAAGCTTATATGTGCGATGGACGGTTCATACGTGAATTCGTAAGCATGAGGCCCTAAGTTCAATCCCGATTCAGGCTTTGATTTATATTTTTAAAATTGCCAATCGTTTTTCTTCCTAGATCTGCGCTCAGCTAAGAGTGCTGTGCCTGTTGTACAGAGAGCGTGTTGTGTCTGGTGTTTGGGTATGACATTTCAGTGAGGCAGCACAATGAAATATACAGATATTAAGAAAGACCTATCACATGTAGACATACATCTATAACGACTCTACGAAATAAAGTTCAAAGCAACGGGAAAATCAGACAAGCAAGAGTACATAGCCAAGATCTGTGTATGCATATAAAGCTGCTCTTAGCTGGCAAGGCAAAACGGTTCGATTCGTAAGCGGTGAAACCAACCCATACATCAATTCTCAATCACCAAGTAAATACAAAGTCAGTCCGAGCGTTTAATCTGTGGTGTCTGTGGACTGCATGTAAACCTTGTACAAATATGTCGCTCGGTCTTGCGTTTGTTGTGCTAAGTGGCTCATCTGTCAAAGCTGTTCGAGATAAAAAGATTTTTTTAAAAAATGTTAACATAACACTGATCGTTCACGTTTACAGATCTTTATTTTAGTACAGACATTGTATATCTACTGTCAGTACGTCAAAAATGGAGAAAGCATCATCGTATGTATTTTGTTCTAGAGTATTTGAAGTCTTTTCCCCCTCATCCCAGTCTCCGTTATTCCCACCATAATGCTGGTCACCGTCATATGAGTAAATATTCTTAAGTATAGTGTAAATCGGCAATGAAATAAGTTAATAGATGAATTTATTTCTGGCAAAGTCTGAACGCAAGACGACAGAAAACGATAACCGGGAGGTTATTAAGAATTTTAGCCTCCTGACTTGTACATTGGGTGTTTTTAATCGTAACAAAACTTGACGTAAAGGCTGCGTTTCTACGGACAAGTGATTGCGTGATACAGTCATTACAGTGTATCCACGGCCTGTGCGTACACCACTGCCATTGTAATACTCCATCAATTCACTCCAGCAAAACAATCGCCGCCCAGTGCGTTAACATGGGGCGTGTTCCCTTCGCTCTTTGTTAATGCGTGCGTTAAACAACCCAGTCCGTGGAAAAACTCCCAAGAAACAATCGCAAACTGTTCTTGGCGAAACTTCCATGACAATACGTTCCTCATGGTGCATGCGGTTGGCGCATTCGTTATTACAGCTTTGTAGAGCTTTTGAAATATAGATAGAAATTAGTAACCGGATGTCGAATTCTATTTCTGTCAACAAAGAAAGAGCTCACCTGACCTAAGATGAATTTAGGCAAAACTTGAGGTGGGCATTGTTGTAAGTTACTCACCCTGGATCTTTACCCACCTATCGGTGAGGTCGAGGTATCCGGTAGCCGAGATGCCCGCCATGATGGCTCGATTACTCACCCTGGATCTTTACCCACCTATCGGTGATGTGGAGGTATCCAGCAGCCTAGCTGCACGCCATGATGGCTCAATTACTCACCCTGGATCTTTACCCACCTATCGGTGATGTCGAGGTATCCGGTAGCCTAGCTGCCCGCCATGATGGCTCAGTTACTCACCTGGATCTTTACCCACCTATCAGTGAGGTCGAGGTATCCGGTAGCCAAGCTGCCCGCTATGATGGCTCAATTACTCACCTGGATCTTTACCCACCTATCAGTGAGGTCGAGGTATCCAGTAGCCAAGCTGCCCGCCATGATGGCTCAATTACTCACCCTGGATCTTTACCCACCTATCGGTGATGTGGAGGTATCCGGTAGCCAAGCTGCCCACCATGATGGCTCAATTACTCACCCTAGATCTTTACCCACCTATCGGTGAGGTCGAGGTATCCAGTAGCCAAGCTGCCCGCCATGATGGCTCGATTACTCACCCTGGATCTTTACCTACCTATCGGTGATGTGGAGATATCCGGTAGCCAAGCTGCCCGCCATGATGGCTAGATTACTCACCCTGGATCTTTACCCACCTATCAGTGAGGTCGAGGTATCCGGTAGCCAAGCTGCAGGCCATGATGGCTCAATTACTCACCCTGGATCTTTACCCACCTATCGGTGAGGTCGAGGTATCCGGTAGCCAAGCTGCCCGCCATGATGACTCGATTACTCACCCTGGATCTTTACCCACCTATCGGTGAGGTGAAGGTATCTGGTAGCCAAGCTGCCCAACATGATGGCTTAATTACTCACCCTGGATCTTTACCCACCTATTGGTGAGGTCGAGGTATACGGTGGCCAAGTTGCCCGCCATGATGGCTCGATTACTCACCCTGGATCTTTACCCACCTATCGCTGATGTTGAGGTATCCGGTAGCCGAGCTGCCTACCATGATGGCTCGATTACTCACCCTGGATCTTTACCCACCTATCGCTGATGTCGAGGTATCCGGTAGCCGAGCTGCCCGCCATGATGGCGCGATTACTCACGCTGGATCTTTACCTGCCTATCCCGGATGTGGAGGTATCCGGTAGCCAAGCTGCAGGCCATGATGGCTCGATTAATCACCCTGGATCTTTACCCACCTATCGCTGATGTGGAGGTATCCGGTAACTGAGCTGCCCGTCATGATGGCTCGATTACTCACCCTGGATCTTTACCCACCTATCGGTGAGGTCGAGGTATCCAGTAGCCGAGCTGCCCGCCATGATGGCTTAATTACTCACCCTGGATCTTTACCCACCTATCGGTGATGTGGAGATATCCGGTAGCCAAGCTGCCCGCCATGATGGCTCAATTACTCACCCTGGATCTTTACCCACCTATCGCTGATGTGGAGGTATCCGGTAACCAATCTGCCCGCTATGATGGCTCAATTACTCACCCTGGATCTTTACCCACCTATCGGTGATGTGGAGGTATCCGGTAGCTGAGCTGCCCGCCATGATGGCTCGATTACTCACGTTGGATCTTTACCCACCTATCGGTGATGTTGAGGTATCCAGTAGCCGAGCTGCCCACCATGATGGCTTAATTACTCACCCTGGATCTTTACCCACCTATCGCTGATGTGGAGGTATCCGGTAACCAATCTGCCCGCTATGATGGCTCAATTACTCGCCCTGGATCTTTACCCACCTGTCGCTGATGTGGAGGTATCCGGTAGCCAAGCTGCCCACCATGATGGCTAGATTACTCACTCTAGATCTTTACCCACCTATCGGTGATGTGGAGGTATCCGGTAGCCAAGCTGCCCACCATGATTGATGGCTCAATTACTCACTCTAGATCTTTACCCACCTATCGGTGATGTGGAGGTATCCGGTAGCCGAGCTGCCCACCATGATGGCTTAATTACTCACCCTGGATCTTTACCCACCTATCGCTGATGTGGAGGTATCCGGTAGCCATGCTGCCCGCCATGATGGCTTAATTACTCACCCTGGATCTTTACCCACCTTTCGGTGATGTCGCGGTATCCAGTAGCCAAGCTGCCCACCATGATGCCTCGATATGTCTCGGTCAAGCTTACCTATACGGAGGCCTGGGCAAACTTCAGAAGGCTGAAAACCCATCACGATCGCTTGAAACCTTGTAGTTAACCTAGAATTATATGTCAACTCTTGACATTTTTAAATCTGTGGACACCTATCACTGTTTGACTGAAGGTTGTGTACCGAGGTCTTTTATATCCCAACCCCCACTCTCAAAATATAATTTGTTAAATTTATAAAGAAGTCCGTTGAAGGATTGACGCTAGAATGCCGTCTGTTATTGTAACATAAATATTGTGTCATATTCAACATAATATCCCGTTAGTCTAATAGAATCTCTATGTTGCATTAATAGAATATGTGTGTTATATTTAATAGAATGGACTACTCCACTGCAAACTAACAGAATATATTCCAGAGTGAGTGAGTGAGTGCTTGGAGTTTAACGTCGTACTCAACAATTTTTCAGTCATATGACGACGAAGGAATCATTAGGGTGCATGCACGTGTTATGTGCCTCCTTGTTGCAGGACGGATTTCCACCGCTCTTTTATTTAGTGCTGCCTCACTGAGACGACATACCGAAAGCAAGTAAGCCGCCCCACCCGAGCCATTATACTGATACGGGTCAACCAGTCGTTGCACTATCCCCTTCATGCTGAGCGCCAAGCGAGGAAGTTACAACTTCCTCTTTTAAAGTCTTAGGTGTGACTCGATCAAGGATTGATCCTGGATCTACCGGTCCCGAAGCGGAATATATTCCAGAATCAATCAGACAAAATATTTTATCTCAAGTTTAAGACATTATTTTGAAACCCTTGCAGTTCCGTCAAAGGTTCCTCGCTCAGTTCTACGATATTACGTGGGACTAATACACTTTATTTCTGGTTGTGAAGAGTTCAAAAATCAGAAAAATACCTAATTGGTAGGTATTGTAGACGAACGTACGGTACATTTTTTTATTTTTAGAAGGTTATCCGCATTTAACAACATTCTCATAAACAAACCTTCTTATTTTGAATGATGTTTTGAAACTTTACGTTTACGAATGGCGTGTGAAAATCAGGAGAGGCATAAAGCGGCTTTCTTTAGCCTGCGGTGGCATCCAAAAATAGAAGCCACAAAACTTAACTCGTTTAGAAGGCGATTCTAACATTTTACATGGTTATTCCTACCCCCACCTCTCCGCCACACACACACTCCGGTGAAGAGTCAAGCCATGTGCTCTATGTCTTGATATTTGAATCTCACTTTCCTGTATTTGATTGTCCATGTTTTTCTGATGTATGTGTGGCCTACAAATGAGATAAAGTTCAGCTGTACAGATTCCAAATACTCTGCTCATCACTGTATCATACTTCCTTGCGTCTTTCCAACATCAATGAAAACAGTTGACTTCTTTTTGTATAATTTCGTCTTAATTTCATACATCACATACTTTGTTAATTCCTACTAACAGATGGCTTGTTTTCAACGTTGTGTTTGGAATAAACCTTGCAATTATTGACTTGAAACCATTAGACCACCGAAGCGTTCCACGTCAGTTATCTACGCGTCAAATCTGAAAATCCGGCAACAGTATATTTCAAAGCTTATATCAAACGTTCGAATACCACTTGTAAATGTCACCTGGAAAACATGTTAATTTTTTTTCGCTTATTTTGGAACATCGAATCTTACTTTTCCGTGAAACAGACATTCGTGTACCAGCCATCAAACATAATTGACATTCCCTGTCAATATTCACAAGACCAAATTCCAATACAACGTTCAACACAAACAACACTGAACACAAACAACACTGAACACAAACAAGATTCAACACGAACGGCATTCAACACAAACAAGGCTCAATACAAACAGCCTTCAGCGCACACAATGTCCAACACAAACAACATCCAACTTAAACAACGTTCAGCATAAACAACATCCAACTTAAACAACGTTCAACATAAATTACGCCCAACAGAAACAACCTTCAACACAAACAATGTCCAACACAAACAACATTCATCACAAACCACCAGGACTAAACAAGTGTATATAAAGTAAGAAATTCGGGCGGATTTATGCAAGAACAAACGACCAGTTTCAGAGACCACTGGATACACGCTTGAAGTGTTCTGGGCGAATGAATTAAATCAATATCTAAACTGTGTACCATACGGTTAATAAGTCTCTCGATCCGTCGGTCGTTCGATAGTCGGGGCCAAAAATGACGAAGGAGTGCAAAACGATACAGGCTTTCTGCTAGATTTCGGATCTATCAGTAATTTACGTTTGTGATTTTCTTTTTAAAAAAGATAACTAGTGAATAAAGATACACAGAACAGCGACAGAATCATGCCGGCATTTAATCACTTTTCACCCTTAAACGAATGCCTCCTCACCCCCCCCCCCCCCCCCCCCCTCACCACCACGAAGCATGTACGCACACACATACCTTCCCTATTGGATATTGCGTTGACATAGCGTACTTTATGTGTGAAATGTAACGAAAACGTACTTGTGAAGATGATTTACATTACCTTCTCCGGACTGAAATAAATGCCACATGACAACAGACGGTAACATGGTCGCGAAATTCGAAACGTGTTTTTAGTTAAGTAACCATATCAGATGACAGGCTTGATATAAATAGATACATGGAACTAATAACAACGTTATTATGTTGTGAACACTTCTCACCCTCAGGTTACAAAAGAGACATTGCTTGTTTCTAGTTATTATGCTTCTATCTATCATATCAATGAAGATATATTTATTTGGCTCTAATGGAAACAGGTCATAACCTCTGAGCTGACCGAACACTTTTCACTTTCTCTGAAATGTCAATACTCCAACTGAAGACATTTACCGTAAGCGATGGTATTAAATATGTCAGATCGAATAATTGGCAAAACATGCCTGCGATTGTTTCTTTGCTTGGGTTTTCTTTAGTTTTTTGTGTTTATTATTGTCTTGTTTTATTTGAACATTACTTAATGTAAAATAATATAATTAAAGCCGTCAACATTCTTAACATCTGTAGCACATTGGTGCGTTAATTATTGTGTCCCTTAAACGTATGCTGCCCCATCTATGGTGGAATACGAATTACAGCAATGGTGTCGTGTCTTGTTTTCTTAATGAAAATATTATTTAGTGAAATTTCGATTCGTACATAGCTTCAGCATTACATGCTACAGAAGAAGTTCGAGTATTGGGCAGTTAGCGTCCCTTTCCACACAGTCGACACCGCCATTGCCTTATTTCGAGACTTTTGAAAATGTTTGAGGTTTGGTACATCGAGGCACGTAATATATCAAATTTCAGTTGTTGGCCGTTTAACTGATTTAGAATAAAATTATAACAGTCTTTATCTGTTTATAAGTGACTTGAAATAGCTATAAAGCTGACATCTCAAACGGATAAGAGCCATGTGTCGCTTTAACAATTGTTCCAAAATGTTTGTCACATGCAGAGCATAACTGTTCGTGACCAAATTAATTTTATATGAGTCACTGTCATAGAATTCAAACAATCTGTAGCATTAACAGAAATGCAACATGGCTTCATCTAGATACGGCTGATTTAGGCGTTTAAGAATTAAATGAGTCATTGGAGGGGATACTGCGTCTGAAAAGAAACTGTCCGCGGAATTCCTATTCGTTGTTTCTAGGTGTGAAAACAAATACTGACCTATTGCTTCGTGTGTGGCTTAATGTACACATTAAGTTTTTGAAATTGTGATTTTTTGCAAGAACTTCCCTGTTATATGATGGATATCGTATAATGAAAGACTATCCATTTTGGGGCGTTTTCGTCGAAACATAACCCAGCCGCACTTTATCTAGTGATATCCAATAAATTGTTATTAGCATCACGGTATTGGCTTTTTGTCGCTGCTACCCTGGTAAGTTACGGCTTATACTGCAATCTTTTATACCTTACTCCTACCCTTGAAGTCGTGAATTTGAAAGAAATATTGTTAGTAAAAATATTTTCTCTCTTTAGGGTTACAGACAGACAATTGTTTATATAGTGTTTCTTTTTTGTGCTTACTTTAGGACAAAAATTAGGCCGAATCATTATTAATTCACAAGATAAAACACTGGAGCGCATGATCCACTAATGGATGGCCGCTCACACATGTATTACACATCAAACGTGGGAGCGCATTCTCTGTTGAGCCTCTCGTTGCTCCCTGAAATAAACAGGGCTGGTATTTACTAAGGTCAATAGAAATGTTTGTTTTCACGATCCTTCTGCCTTACAAATTCCTTTTCATGATATTGGTAAAAACAGATTGTATGAGAACCAAATGGTTATTTGGATCTGTTTGGGAAAACTTGTAATTTGTTTATGTACCTTTTAACATTGCAGCGAGCAATTGCCTTGTGTACCGTTTACGATTACTCCAGTGAAATGGCTGATAGGCACGACAACAGTTTTGATAACTTATTCATCGCTTCATACAGCCTGCAGGGCACGTCGTCCTCACGAGAAATTGTGTTAGTGTAGCTGTGCTTCGTTGTCAACAAGTTCTTATGTTTAACTGTGATGTATAGCAAAAGAATTACACGGGAAGATTATTCCGTACTTTTCCCTCGGGCATGCACACTTAGTAACGCATATATAAGCGTGAAGAATGCATGCACTGCGTTCGTTCATATAACTGATGATGACCACTAACAACCTACTTCACAGTGGGTGTATAAATAGCAAGTCCCTGAATTATAAATGTTCACAGTATCCAGTATGCAGAATTTAAACGCCCAGGCCAACCAGTAATCTAGGCGTCACAACAGACAAACAGACATTTGTGTACCAGTCGTCAATGCGCCAAAATGGACTTTCCAGGTCAATAATCGTTAGGCCACTTCCCAAAACAACGTGGAACACAAACAATCCAGTAAATAAGAAAGTATACAGAGTATGAAATCCAGACGAATTCATGCAAAGAGAAGCAGTCAACAGTTTCCAGTGACTTCAGAAAGAGGCAATAACTGTTTTAGACGAATGAATGAATGAAATCAGTATTTAATTCATAAGTCACCCGACTTATTTAATCAGGGATTTTAAGCAGACTTACAGCACAGAAAAATAAGTAAGCTGCATAGCGACGACGGTGTCACAGCTGGCAAATGGTCACACATTATCTACCGACAAAATCTGATATTTTGTTCATTTACCTCAGCCAGGAAAATCATTTTTACCCCCCTTTAGCCTACTGACTTATACAATATATAGCACTGGGGCTGCAGAGCCTGAATCCGACTTGTAGGCATCAGGGTACATATAGAAAGGGAGAGAGTAATATATGGCTTATTTTGACCACATATGGCGGATATTTTTGGTTCATGCAGTCAACTTCGTTCCCAAACAAACCGAGGCACGAATGTCTTTGACCTTTATCACATAAACGGCAAACAAGTTCACCTACGGAGGTCACGTGTGGTCAATGTTATTCCTAAACAACGGAAAATTGTTCCGATCATGGACTACATAAATTCATATCTGCATTAGAATGGTCATTCTCTAAATCAGTGGAAATACCTCTTTCGGCGGAGGTAGTCGGTAAACTTCCTAAACAACCAGATTATTGTTATAGGACAGTTGACTAAATAAACTAGTTCAACACGGCGCAATAACCCAGTAGCCAACCACCAGTGCGGTCGCGGTGAGTTCAAGTCCACCTCATGCTGGCTTCCTCTCTAGCCACATGTGGGAAGGTTTGTTAGAAACCTGGGGATGGTCGGGGGTTGCCTCCGGGCTCTGTCCGGTTTCCTACCAACATAATGCTGGCCACCGTCGGATAAGTGAATTATTCTTGAGTACGACGTGAAACGCTAATCAAATAAAAAAATAAATAATGTGACATTGCATATGTATATACTGTAATGCGATTCTAGACTCTTTCAATCATGCATAACAAATATGATCAGACAGGAATGATAATGCCTTATTATTTGATCTGAGGCTCGTTTTTCTTTTATTCTGCTTTCTCGTTGATTTATTTATTTGATTAGTGTTTTACGCAGCACTCAAGAACATTTCACTTATACGACGGCGGCCAGCATTATGGGTGGGAGGAATCCGGACAGAGCCCGGGGAAACCCACAACCATCTTCCGGAGAGGAAGCCGTCATGAGCTGGATTTGAACTCACAGCGACCGCATTCTTGAGAGGCTTCTGGACCATTATGCTGCGTTATCGCGCTAACCAACTGAACCACGGAGGTCCCCTTTCTCAATGAGTGTAACAATCTATTCGTGTAACCATATGTGGACACGCAGTCTAAAGTTTGCTGAAAGCCTTTTCTTCCTCTAAAATCTAATTATCTTTCTGTAACATTCCAGAAAATTCGTCGGTAACTTGCCGTGGACCCTTGCTCGGGTTTCCTCCACCCATACTGGTGATCTACTGACTGCCATCGTATAAGTGAAAAGTTCTTCAGTATCGCGTTGAAAAAAAACTAAAAAAACATGTTCTTGGCCAAATGTGAGATTGATTGTAAATGTACCAATATATCAAAGCTGTCCCTAAATAATACCGTCAACAGAGTCAATGCCCTCCGCGACACTGTAGATTAATTTGTGGCCTGGACTTCCTGGACTTCGCAAAGACCACTTGATTCGTCCATTCGGGTGTATTGATACACTCTTATTACAGGTTCGCTTAGTTGACACACACTGGATGGCCAGAGGGAAATACAACAAAAACAAGTTGTACATTTAGTCACAGAAACATCTTTATAAATAGGTTAGCACTAGAGTTGGATTCCGGCCAAATATTTTTGAACTCCATCAACCGTAAGAGAGTATTGTTGTTGTTTAGCAGATCAGCCTCGCTCGTGCACTGAATGCCGTTCTACCACCCTCTCTTCTCCCCATTCTGCCCCTCCTTTTTCTTCCCACTGTGAAATGACTGTCACTACTATTGTATAGGTTAACTAGCATGTGGTTAACGCCTGGGAGATATTAATATATGCACTGTGCTCCTGGGAATAAGGTGTTTATTCCCTGAACATGTGCGTTGTATCCGCGCTAGCTTAAATTACAACACCACTCTGTATACTTCTCTGGTGGTCACTTTCAAGTCAGAGTCGTACTTTGTATGGGGAATCTATACGTGGAGAATATATGCATGGGAAATCCATGCATGAGAATTAAAGCATGGGGGAATTTTGGGGGAATAAAAAGTATAGTCCCCATGCACAGATGTTCCACGCATAGATTCCCCATAGAGAAAAAAATTAACATAGAAATGAATCATAGTTTGATACTGACAAGTGTTGACAGAGTTTTTTTTTTAGGTGAATGTTTAAAACGGTTGAAATTACGTTATTTCCCGAAACATGAAATCCGAGCGTTCATAAAATGGGAGTTCTTTATTCAAACTATTGACAAACAAAAACTGATCAATTTTAGAAATATATCTCGGAAAGAATAGTATTTTACTTAAGTCGATTATTTAGATGAGTTCTTGTTCTTTTTCTAATTTCTTGTAAACCATTAACGTGCCGTGTCACCCTGATTTGTGTTTGAGTGAATAATTAAGACCGCAACATAACTTCATAAACTCGCTAATTTTCTGCTAATGATGGTCAAGGACTTGATGACATTGTCCAAACATATGCTGTGCTCTAGTGACGCTTTATACAAGCAGGTATGGATTGCATCATTTTACCAGAGTCATCTTCATTTCAATTCTGCTGATAGTAATATAACCGTAAGAGATGCCACATTTAAATCACCAACGCATCTTGTCCTTCAGAAATGTGGATCTGTACATATGTTTTGAGATACTTGATAATCTGGCGTAAAGGGACTCGATAAGCAGATATAGAGAAAAAGATAATCAGAAGAGAGACATTGGGCAGCCACTGTCGAGAGCTACGGAGAAACATTGGGCAGCCACTGTCGAGAGCTACGGAGAAACATTGGGCAGCCACTATAGAGAACTACGGAGAAACATTGGGCGGCCACTATAGAGAACTACGGAGAAGCATTGGGCAGCCACTATAGAGAACTACGGAGAAGCATTGGGCAGCCACTATAGAGAACTACGGAGAAACATTGGGCAGCCACTATAGAGAACTACGGAGAAACATTGGGCAGCCACTATAGAGAACTACGGAGAAACATTGGGCAGCCACTATAGAGAGCTACTTGATTAGGATTTGCTTAATATGACACTTATAGGCAAAGAAAACACTGAAATAAAGTATTTATCAAATGAAACATCATAAAACACTGTACAGGAAATTATTTTTTCATTTATTTTTTTTTTATTTTTTTTTTTTTTAGAATTTTTCTAACTGATTAAAATGCTTTTAAAACAAAGGATTCTATGGTAGTCAAGTGGCAAAAAACTGAACTGATATCACTGGCCCCAGTATGGTGATACAGGAAAGGCCACAGTAGAATCCAAAGTTTTAAATGCATTTTACTGAGTCGAAAAATATTCTAAAACATCATGCTAGTAAGTTCTTTGCCTTTACTCAACAGTCTTGACTCGATATTGTTCGAGAATGTTCGATGTACGTCACTAAGTCAGTGGTTGTAAATAATAATAATAAGGCCGCGGCTGAATGTTAGATTTCTACTGCATACATTTAATGCTGTGCTTATTAAATTAATGCCATAACAAATCGGAAAATGTTGTCCATTGGTGTAGCTTGCTTATCCGCTATATGTACAATTTTGTTAGTCTCTCACAAACCATAACATGAACTTGTTTTGCAGGCTAGCCATGACCCATGCATAACACGAGGGTTAATCGACGTTCTTTTGAAAACACAAGAAGAGCTCCGCGCTAAGGGAGATTACTGTCCAATAAGTGACGAAAATGTTACTTCCACCATGAAGGATACCATTGAAGCAGGTATGTAAAAAAAATGACGGCATTCCTTCATCCATATCGCCCATCAAAACACAGATATGACCGTGGGTGGTACTTTTTAGCACTGTTCATTCCATGTATGCAACGACCATTATATAGCGGCCTGCGGATGGTCATGGGTTTCCCCGGGATCTGCCCGGTTTCCTCCCACCATAATTCTGCCTACCGTGGTATAAGTGAAATATTCTTGAACACGGCGTAAAACACCAATCAAATAAAATAAATAAATAAATAAACATCTTATATCATTCGAATTCTCTTTTATTTCATCCGATGACGTCAAATATTTGACCTTGCCGCATATAAAAGCAATCATGTTGGCAGCAAAATACAGGTGAAAATATAACGAAGTATGGAAGTAATCGTTTGATTTTGTTCTCGCTTGAAACCATGCATTTGACCTTGTGTATTATGTTTAGATGTTTGTAACACACGTTTAGAAGAGCAGAAGACTATTTGTAGTAACATGGCAACGGCTTCTAAAAAAGATTCCGAGGTGTGTAGCAGGTGTGTCTATGTCGCAGACTACAATTTATGAATTAAGGGCTCAAATCAATTGGAAAATATGCAGGACGTTTCAGGTAGGCAGAGAATTTGCCACCGCTCGTACTGCTCTTGGGGGTTTTGTGACAATAAACTGTTGGCGACGTTCTTGTGGCCGTTTGCGTTGTCTTGCGTTTGTTCAAGGCAACATGTCTTCCGTCAGTGTGTCGCACGTACGTTTAAAGTGCTTCCAGTACAACCTTATATAGAATGTATCAGTACTGTCAGCTTTAGAACATAGACTGCAAATCAAAGTAGGTAGGTAGTCAAAACCGTTTAAAACTGCTGTTTAAAGTCGTAAGTTTAAGTTTTATGATACTATTGAAGATGAATATCATTTCGTTTTGATCTGCCCTGTCTATTACGATATCCGAATCATACATATCTCCACATACATGTATTACTGGATGCTTCCAAATTGTGTAAAACTGGAACGTCTCTTAAATAGTTCAGTTAATATGACTTTGTTTCATCTATCGGTGTATAGTTTTAAAGCATTTGTGTTTATTCCCTGTTGTTTAAGAAATAACTGCTCACATCCCCTCCCCCACTCAACACACTCATTATTTTGGTACGCCTATGGGCCAGATGTCACACTTGCATGGCAAGCTCGTCGTCAACTTTCCCAGGGTCGATAGTTTACACACCCGGTTTCCTTCACCCCAAAAATTCTTAAGCATGGCGTTAAACAACCATCAATTAATGACTCCAAAACATTTTAAAGGCGCACTCAGTGCATCCAGAGGTCACGCTAGATATATCAACAGTTGTAATTTAAACCCTACTGGGGTTCATTACGTGATCACCGGCATCTGTATCAACTTATATAGGCCTACTAGCATGTTACACGATTCGGATACTTATTTCATTCGTTCGCATGGAACATTACGTCTTTCCAAACATTACGTCTTTCCAACATTACGTCTTTCCAACATTACGTCTTTACAACATTACTGAAAACTGCTGACTGTTTCTCTTGCTTGGTTAAGTCCATAATTTACTACTTTATCTACATTTTATCTTTTTGAGTGATTGTTGTTTTGGAATTTGCCTTGCTGTTTTGGTTGACGGCTGTTATGCGAATGTCTGTTTCGAGGCAAAGATACAGAGGGTTTTGTTTCATGCTGTATTGGGATTGCATGTTTCAAGGTACCCTCACGACAAGAGCATCCCTCATATCTTTCTTCCTTGTGATTGGTCACAAACCGGAAGTTGTTAAGAGGATTCAGGGCGAGATACGACGTGAGATCGGGGGAAGATCGTCCTCCGTCCTTGAAGGATCGGCCAGAAATGCCCGTACACAGAAGGCCACAGTGCTCGAGATCGTCCGCTTCGTCACCCCCAATTCCTCTCGCCCTGCCACATTGCACCATGTCGGAAACCACGTTCAGAGGTTATCATCTCCCAAAAGATACACTGTAAGATATGCGCCAGTTCACGTCCGTTGGTGGTCTTTGGTCTAGTGTGTGGTATTTACATGTTGAACTCTACATTAAGATTCGCATACCTCCTTATTCTTTAGTAGACACCAGATTGTGTGATTATATCTAGAAAAAGATTGTAATTATACAGTAGGCGTGTTATCAACATGTCGTTTTTAACGAATGTCGTTGCAGATGCAAAGTAAAATGAAAAAGGCCCTAGGGATATATTTTCGAATTAGTGAATCATCCTAGGAATTTGCTTATAAATATTTTGTCATATATATTTAAGGCAAATCTTTGCGTCATCGCACTGGGACATTTTTTTCGTAAATCTGGACTTGTTCGGCGTTGTATGTGGCGATGTAATTTATATACGGAAACAAGCATAAATTCGCAATAGGGGGCGGCCATTTGCATTCTTAATCCTAGTTAGGTGAATAAACCATGTTAAGAGACTGGATGTCAAAAAACTGATCGACTGACCGTCCCACAGAGAGATGGAAAGACGGAGCGATTTATAAACCTGCTAAAATGAACAACGAAGACCGGTTTACAAAGTTTTATGAGAGTGGGATGTTGGTTTTGTTTACCAGTTTATTTGTATCATTCTCGTAATAATACTTGAATACGTTAATTATCTGGGTCGAACTCACGATACCGGAAAAAAAACGTATACTAAATTACACAACACGTGGGCTTTTCTAACACACGCCCAGACTGATGTTCCCTGTTCCACAGGTTCTGCCCAACTACTGGGGAGTCAATCATAGCGAGAGGTACTGGAAGAACCCCAATGACTTCATCCCTGAGAGGTTCCTGGATGACTCCGGCAAACTATTGCCCCTGGAGCACCCTAACGACGCAAGTAAGTCTGGCAATTTGAAATGCCTTATTAGAATTCTAACTAAGTTATTTCTACCAGAGTCTAAGGTAAGGCAACGTTGGAAGCTAAATTAAGCAAGTGATTTCTACCAATAAAATTAACATTTTAAACCAAACTAAGACAAGTGCCCTCTTCCAGTGACTTAATACAAGCAACGTTTGAGGCCTCCTGAGGCCAAGTGGTCTTCACCAGCGCGTCATTAAGTGACATTAGGACCACATAAAAGCAAATGACTCCTGTCAGTCTGTTCGTAATAGTAAACCCACGAGTCAAATTAAGACGAGTGATTTTTGTCAATCTCTTCGTAATAGTAATACTGCGAGCCTAATAAACGCATGTGACGTCTGTCAATCTGTTACCAATAGTAACACTAAGAGCCAAATAAAGGCAAGTGACTACAAACCCATTTGTAAAAGTAACACGAAAAGTCAAATGAGACGAATTAACCTTTTCTTAGTAAAAGTAACACTAAAGTAAAATCAAAGCAAATGACCTTTACTTAGTAAAAGTAACATTAGAAGTCAAATTGAAGGCAAGTGACCCTCTACCAATGTTTTAGTTAACATATAACACCAGACACCAGACGCAGGATATTTAAGTCCTGCTATGACATGGACAGTAGAAATAAATGAATTCTTAAATATTACCTGATGTAGTACCCCTTAATGGTAGTTACATATATGGGTTTATATACTTCTTTACCTGTATATAATTATGTTGTTATTGCAGCTTGATGTCCTTCAGTATCGGGAAAAGATCGTGTCCCGGTGAGAATTTCGCCAAATCCCGGATATTTCTCTTCATCACGTCCCTGCTGCAGAGGTTCAACTTCTCCGCCAGCGAGGACCACCCTCTTCCGCCCCTGGACTCCAGATTCTTCAACCACGGAATTGTTCCATGTCCCCGAGCCTTTCAAACTACGTGTAGAGGTCCGATCCTAGGAAAACCTCATAGAATTCTGTACAATACAATTTGATAAGTTTTCAGTGTAGTATTTTGATACAGTTTGGGAAATTAGTCCTTGTGATTATTGACCCGGAACTTCCTTTATGCTTAACAGCTGCTTTACGAACATCTGTTACGACGCCAAGATTGAAAATCGTTTTGTGGAGCTAAGAAAGCGTGTCTGGTAGAGACGCACAATTCGATGTATGGCCATCACGTTTTATTTATGGCACTGGTACATGTACGTTAATGGCGAACCTTTTCCACTTAATGTAATTCTGGTCCAAGCTGTGTAGTCTATTGTTGATCCCTGCCTTTGCGATGACGATTTATGAGTAAACTGGTGACGTAGTACTCATGTATTACAAGATAATAACTAACAATACAATTTGGATCAGAGTTGTTCATGCGCGTGAAAAGGCACCTAAATAGTATCTCCAGCGTACATGAACTGTGTATCTTATTAAATATGTCGTCTAGACAGCAACTATTCGTAAAAGTCAACGCCCATATCGAAAAGCAAAGGGCTTGAGTGGAGAGGCGACGGTAGACTAATGTTGGGATATGCGCGCGGTCAGGCAGCGTTATATAAACTAATGGGAACATTTGGAGAGTTCTAGTTTTGTCTAGTTAAAGAATAAAAGCCTTTCCTTATTAGGCCTGGTTGTCTGTTGGTCCTATACGCTCAGTGAGTTATACTACAGCTCCAAAACTTCACTTGCCAATGTAGGCATTTTGGGAACCTCAAGAAATTCGTCTTGTTACCATAGTAAAGCCATGACAACTTCATGTATTTTTTGCATTTTTTCAAGTTCATTAAGATGTAATTGATTTTGTCTTTAAGTGATCTTGCGAATGTTAAGTTTTATATGATTAGATTCGTATAACAATGTAAGATTGGACGCTCGGTTTTCCCAGAATGTACACCTGTTTCATGGTTTATCTTGTATACATATACTGCAGCTCGATACGATATCACATATTGCGTACCGTCACGTGTTGCCATCACGTGTTGCTAGTCGTTATGGCATAGGCCAATTACAGGTCAGTGCGATGTCAGTATGTTGTTACTGACACTGGTGTCATATCTGGTGTCATGTCATGGCTTTACAGTGAGTGAGACAGCATTACGACCCGGCTCATTGTGACACCGTTATAATTAGCCCGAAACGAATATGAAAGGGACGCTAAAACCCTAGTGGGCTCCAAAATGAAACAAACTGTACCTTTTCGACATGCTCATCAATGGCAATGATAGCAATGGAATATAACCGAATCAGCACTAAGTTCACCGTTTTTACTGGGAGTCTGATTAAGACAGTTTGATTTTTACCGTAAAATGCATTAGTTATTTTGAAGACGAGGCCGTGTAGTTACATGTAAGTTTCGTGTTCATGGGTTCGCTTTTTCATGGGGCTAATCGATGGCTTCAACTTGAATTTTTTATCATGAAACTGGAAAGTCACCACACTTTCTATCTCGTATGCAAATAATCTTCCGAGCCGAAAACCTAAGCGATATACTCTAAATGACCATAAAGTTCGTCCATAACTAATTTGCCCATTTTTCCTGATTCTGAGAGTTTCATTGATTTTAGAAAGGTGTTTTGAAGTTTGCTTAGAACATGAAATGGTATTCTTCTGGAAAATTGTAAGTTTCAGCACCAAAAGTAATATTTGGTGACATTTAATTGCCTCTAAAAATGCACTTTTGTGGGCGAAATTTTAGGTAATGTAGGGTAGTTCTATTCTTGAAGAATAGATGGTTAGTCTTTTCGGGGCACAAAGCTCTTGTCCTTGCAGTCTGTCATAGTTTCGACCTGGATTTCGTACACCAAACACTACTGGGCTTTTACTTACTGAATGAAGTAAATACGTTTGCATGAAACCATCTCAAGTGGAGGTCTCTATATCACAGATACAAAGGATCGGTAAGGACCTATCCTCAAGAAAAACGTTATCAAAGGGACTTGAATTTATAAACTGTTTCCACAATGGGTTCAAGCACTAAGTCCCCAACGGAGGTGAACCAAAGGTGATACAGATGAGAGAAAAATAGACCCCCTTGAAGTTGTACTCGATTGCCTTATATCAGATACGCAATTCTCAGAGATATATCTCACGTCATGATGTTTATTGAATGGTTTATTGAATCATATTCTTGAGAGACAAAACACCACAAAGCAGGATAGCCGAGAACATGTCCTTAGGCGTTGCTTACGCTTTGCAAACCAATACTGAAATTTAACCACTTCCTTTACAGTTTTAATCCACAAACATCAAGATTATTTTTATTTTGTCTTAAAGCGTTGCTAAAAATTGGGAACCAGCTTTTTAATTTTGTTTATCACTTATTTGAAGTATAAATTCTCGCATCCCCCTTAAATGTAGAAAAAAGAACAATTTAAAGTATGGTACATAACCCTGCATTTAATGACTTAAGAAGAAATGTTATCCGAGATTTAATTTAATAGAGATTTGACTGATTCCTGCCTGACAAACCTCCTGAATTCATTCCACAATTTCATTCGAAAACACGACCTCATTGGAGACACTTTATTTATTTATTTATTTGATTGATGTTTCACGCTGTGCCTAAGAATGTATCACCTCTACAACGGCTGTCATCATTATTGTGGGAGGAAATCGAGCAGGGAAACCCACAACCCTACATGTTGCTGACAGACCCTCCCACGTAATACTGAAGAGGACGGAAGCTGGATCTGGACTTGAAATGATTGGTGAGAAACCCTCGAGACATTGTACTGCGCTAGCACGGTAAAACTCGGCCCTGGAGGCCCTGGGAGACACTCTAGAGATTTCTGCAGATGAACACATGATGTAAAAGGTGAGACAGTTACGAACAGTTTCTTTGAAGGACCGTATCATACTGAACCCAAAAACAACGCGGCGATTTACAAAGATAATCCGACAAAATTATGTAAGTAATATAGAAGACTTTAGCATAGAGAGTGAAATCAGAGACGAAACGACAGTGTGGGCGTTGGCAAATGGTTCCACGTAACCGATGAAATACGGCCTCTTGTCAATTTACCCCAGTCAAGGTTTTATTTTAACTGTTCATGTAAATGCTTACAAAGTAGCAGCCTCCAAGCACCATGGCTAAAGTAGAATTAGGCCAAAAGGTTTAGTCATGGGGCTAGAAATACAAAAAATCCTCTGTGGTTATCACAATTAATACCCAATCACCTGAAAATGATAAGCGATCAGGCTTCACGGATGCTTAGTTCCCAGCAGTATCCAGATTTATGCAGGAACAAGATATCATACCCTAAGATGTGCCGGGGGGAAGTTTTCCAAAAAAAATGGTGGAAAGCGTGATCGACAGCGCAGGTGGGCCTGTAAATTAACAGGTCATATTTTTCTTTTGAATGTATTTTTAAAACATGGTAATAAAAAAGGGAGAAAGCGTGTGGCGCTACCTGGCTACCATATATCTGAGAATAGTATACTCTAAAATGACAGCTCAACCTGAAAGATACTGGGAGATAAGTAAAGTTAAGGAGCTCAGATCCTTATGGGCTAATCAGTAAACAGTCCATACGGCTGCTTTCAAAACTTTCTTCAGAAAAGTGTAAAGTTTATATAGTTGTTTTGTAAAGCAGCGTTGAGTAACCAGGCGTTTTATTTAAAACCCTGGGAAATGCGAGCCCTCGCTGAGGCAATGTTTACATGTAAATTGTGCCTAGCTGTCTACTGTATTTACCCCCACGGGGATTCTTAAGCGTAAGTCTTTAAATAACTGACGGGTTTTTAAAGAACCTGTTTTGACACACGCTTAAAAGTTAACCATTCATCTTCAAATTATATAGGAATGAAGATGTGAGATACACTATAGACTCTTTTGTAGTTGCTTTACAAAACAGCTCTATAGAAGAAGTACCCCCTGTGTATGCACTGGGATCCAGTCAGCTAAAGCCCCGTCGATGCAAACAGTGACTATTATTGAAACAGAAAAAGACTCCTCCCCTTCTTGACAGATTTTACACCAGGTGCCTGGTTGCTAAAATCGCGGTGATAGTAGTCATCTAAATACCAGATTTACCAGCAAATCTTAACGTTGACAGATATCGTGGAAAAGCAATGTTTGTCAGCATGCAATTTGATAGAATAACACCTGGTCTACATGTGGCGTTCATCATTGTTCTAGTCATAACCTTGAACTAGAGTCAAAAACACACTTGATCAGCATGGACTTATTGATCGGATTATCTGTTAGATGACAGATCAAAACATTAGAAGGATTATTGATGGATTGGTGGACTCATTTATTGCTTTAAAGTTTTCAGGATTCGTGAAACGACAACGACCTTTCATATTGCGACAGCAACTGATTCCTAATGTTCACACGATTTTTTGTATTCATTGTTGACCACCACTGCCCCTCCACCTCGCCTGACCCTCGCCCCCATTCATTCCCACGGCGCCCCTGACTGACGTGAGATGCTTTTTGTCATGTTGTTTATGAAGATGGGGCGAGAGGAGGAGGGGGCTTGTAATTTGCTACTATTTAAAGGTCTACACGAACATTAAGAATGAAACCGTAACGGAGGTAAATTGACAAGAGGCCGTATTTCACCAGTTACGCGCGACAATCTGCTAACTATCGCTGCTCTGGTTTTACTCCGTATGCTGTAGTCTATTTGCATTCAGCACATACATTTGATGAAAGGTCTTACATCCTGGGCACTAAAGATACGATTTCAGAAAAGCGCGTAACATGACACAGGTGTCAATTCCCTCAGCAAACCGCTAAATCCTGCTTTAGGTAATTCAGAGCGATGTCGCAGAAAAACACTAGTTAAATAGCCGGTATGTTCGCATCCAACCCTGATGAACTGTTCTAGGCCAAAATTCCTGCCTAGGTTAAAAAAACAATGGTGCCCTGCCCCCCCACCCAAACCAAAAAATACTCTCTACCGGTAGATGCTTGATTGGTAGCGCGACCTTTGATCCATCTGGGCGGAGACTGTATACATCACGTCTTTTCGTGTTAACTAATGTTTATATTAATGCTGCTAGGTGTTGCTTTTCTTCCACCGGAATATTAATAGTGGTGTCCACCCTGTGAGGGATAGGAATCACGTGACAAAACTGACCACATGAGAGGCATACCAGAGCTCATCGGGGAACGAGGCTGGTCACTTAGTTTGTTCTGATGATAAAGCCGTTACGCCCGTGTTTAAATTTAAACTACAATGCATTCTAGATAACGACCTTATCAATGAGACGTGGTGTCATGATCCAGTCAACATAACCCGGTCATTGGTTACCTCCCCTGTTTCAAGCTCTGTATGAGGTCCGTTGCTTTCACCTTAATCCATAGGTCTGCTTCCGCTGTTTCAATGACTGAGATATTCTACGTTCAGCTTTCCTTAAATCTCATTTTCTGAACTGCTGGCAGAGCGAAATCGCTTAAGAATTTCCCTTTCAAAAATATTACAATATCTATGCTGGTAGAGTGCCCCTCGCTCTCTTGAGTTGGACGTGGTAATTTACATCTCTCATTGACCAACTTCCAGAAAAAGTGCTATTTTACCTAAGAGAGCTTCTGTCATGTTTCTAAACATGATCTCATGGCAAAAAGATGTGAATATCTTGTTGCCATGCTTGATACATAATGAAAAGTCAATGAAAAATCTTGTAAGTTTTTATATAAATTTAAATCATACACTAATACGTCAGAGAGCAATGAATATATAGCACCTCACCATGGTGACCCAAACTTAATAAGAAGAGGGAAGAAGTTATCATGGATTTATTGATTTATGTGTTTTTTTATTTTATTTTCATTGCCATACTCAAGAAGATTTCAGTTATATGGACATAGTGTGAGAAACCGGAGTACCCAACGTAAACCAACCTATGTTAACGGATGTTCATACACTTTGCGATGCTTCGCCCCGTGTTGGGTCGTACTAAATACTTTAAAAATGACACTTGTTGCTCTGAGAGGTTAGAGCAAGGAAGTAGGAAGGTATATCCTGTTTTAGAGTGTATATTCTCCAAATTCAAAGTGGAGTTTAGAACTCCTGAGCCACCACGTGGTGGAAGTGGCAAAGATGCTTACTAGGTGTCGGAGATGGAGTGTTCGAATCTTGTTCTCGCTGTTTCGACTTAAAGTCAAATGGTTAAATCTGGTACTGTGGTTTCAAATGAATAAATGAATCACTACGTAGCGCATTACTGTTTGCGGGCCGGACACACTGACTATTAGATCAATTCTGATTGGATGGTTCACCTCAAGCCATTGACAATAGCGATACATGAAAATATGGACCTGTTACGAGTGAAAGGTACATGTATTTTACTATTCAACGAAAACAAATTTACCTGTAATTGTTCAAAGGCTTGAAAACTTCTGCCGCCAAAAACAGCACAAGCTTAAGAAAACAACAATGTGGAAGCTAGGAACCTGGCCCCGTGAGCACTAAGCCATTCAAGACTTAAATCAAAATTTCAAATCACTTTAAAATTGCTTGACAACGTAAATTCTTGGTAAGCTTTTGTAAAGGAACATTCCAAGTTTAATGATTGAAATTTTTACGTACGTCTAAGATTGCTGTGTCATCCCGGTGCCTGCGCTCAGGCATCTATCTACTTTAAGACATAAACAAAGTCACTCGCTAGCCGCGAGCTAGCACCGTCTGACACCGATGTGAAGCTCTAGTGAACAAAATGACATGTGTACGTGGGGAAACTTGTTTTAATAAAGTTTGACTGCACAACGACGAGGCGGGATTGGATAAAGGGACACAACTCTGAATGGATACTGCACACTTCTGCTTTTACATATCACATATGGCGTTCTACATCTGGAAGTGGATGCCTTTTGTGTAACACGACGGAATTCAATTTAATGAAACAAAGAAATAATTCGCAGACTGTTTGGTATTTGGTAGCATGAACTGTGTAATTTCCAAAAACTTTATTGTACCTTGGATTTACGCCTATTACGAGAAATGGATAGATATCTTCAAGGTTTATTACGTCATTGTCCCATCGGTTATGTAGATAGACAGTAATTGATATTTGTTTCGTATATTTTGTGCTTATTGTCAGGGTGAAAATGCAGACTGTTTTGGACCATTATTTGTTGCGCTGCGTTCATCAGAAACCAAGATACAGTCGCGAAGATGTTAAGAAAAATGCAACATCAGGAGACCGTTTAGCAACCAATCAAGAAATCATTTAGTCACTGTGAACTGTTTTAACCGAAAAAGCTAACCAGGGTCCGTGCAAAGCAACAGTCCATTCCACAGGAGATAAAAAGAAAAACACGTCTAATCTGGAACAGTCAATTCTATGACTTCGACATGGTATCTCGCAGCCGCTTACAAAAACAGCCTGTTCATTTCTTAATTTATTTATTTGACTGATTGATCTTGTACTTCGTACTTAAGAATATTTCAGTTCTACATCGTTATTGTGGGAGGAAACCGGGTAGAACCCTTGCGTAACCCACGATCATCCACGTGCTGCTAGCAGACATACCGATGTAGGCCGGGGTAGGAAGATGGCGCGAGTTGGACTTGAATTCACAGCAGTCGCATTGGTGAGGGGCCCCCGAGTCTTTGTGTTGCGCCAGCACGCTAACCATCACGCCACGGAGGCCGCCAACAAACACTAAGCTTTCATGTAAAATGCTTAAAAAGCAGCGAATTGCACGCCCTCTATAGCACCATGTCTGCAGGTTTAGATAAAAAAATTCAGAGATGTTAGTTGCAAATTTTTAGACATCACTGGTTTAGAATTACTCAAAATGCTGTTATGTTATCATTTTTAACATACGCTCACATTAAATCAATGCAAAAGGACCAGGCCTCGGGGATGCTTAGTCCACCAGCAGAATCCTGATTTATACAGGCATACAATAAAATAAAAGACTTCAGGAGACAGAGAGCATGTGACATTTGTCAAATGGTCACGCGTAACCTGTGCATTACAGCCTCTCATTCTAACTGTTCATGTAGATAGTAGCAACTTATACGTCCCTTACAGGCTAGCACCTTCTTGACAGAATCTCGAGAATTGCATGTCCACTTCTGGGATTGAACCAACACATCGTGTGTTCTAGTGATTGGAAGAAAGGCATCTTAAGAGCTCCGTCATGACCTTTTGTCCATTGCCCTGAAATCATAGCCGATGTATATTTACCGGTCTTCCTGTAAGTGACTTCATGGAAGACGTTATGCACGTTCCCGATTAAAGTTACAACTTGACCTTAATTTTTTGGGCGATAATCCAGGAATATTTTGAACGATTCTTCCCAAATGTTATAGAGACAAGAATAGAGTATTGGCCCCTTGTCTGTAGTTGGGGGAACTGCATATCTAATATATAGCTGTGACCTACGTGTGTGCTGATGCAGTACCTTGAACAAAGGCTATCAAAGATATATATCCAACTTCGCTGAATTTAAAGGAAGTTACAGTTTCTCTCTTATCTGGGCTAATATTTGTACAAATACCAAAACGGTTACCTTATTCGTCCATTTTGCATATTAAATTGATTTTCCGTTTTACCGGGATCGCAATATACTGAAGTGTCATGCATATGTCGTAGCATTTGTTCCTTTCCAGCCGTACGTGGGAAGGTCTGCTAGCAATATGCAGATGATAGTGGCTTTCCCTTGGGCTTTCCCCGGCTTTCTCCCACCATAATGCTGGCCGCCGTCGTATAAGTGACACCCTTGAGTTATGTAGCGACTTCAACCAACGCCACAAGTTATTACTGCATAAACTGGTGTGCCAAGTTTATTTCACCAAAGACTTTCACTTTACGTTTCTAAGGTTTTACAACGCGGATAATTCTCTTTTAAGTAAATATGGACAGAGGGTCCATAATCTCTGGCACTCTGTTTTTGCCTAATGCCGCGTAATCTGGGACTTGAGGGCTGTATATCCAACTTGATGAACTAGATCGCTAGGTTGGGCATATGAATATTTGCAATCAAAGGACCAATGAGATACACATTTTTTATCACCGATAACAAACAAATTAAGATCACACACAATATGGGCCGATTCTTTACATACTTTTATAGTTCTTTGGTGATTCAGGAACTGACCTTGAGATTATTGACCTGGAACGTCCATTTTTTTCGACTGGTGGTGTACGAATGTCCACGCATAGATTCTGAGATGATCTTTTCTGTAGATTATGTGAATCATTGACAGAAACGGAAAACTTTTTGTCACCCTCAATAAAATAATGATTACTATCGATATCTAAGATGATGTTCCTGTAAAGATTGTTTTTAAATTATTGATGATTTCGAAGCTGATTGTCGCCTTTGGTATAAAATCATGGCTACCATCGGTATCAGAGACGCTTTTCTCTAGGTACGACTCTTTGTAGTACGCCCGTCTGCGATGCGATCCAGCTATGCTGCATGTAATGTCCTTTGATAAAGATTTCATGAGATAATGTCTGGTTCATATGTAATCCGAAACTGGTGGCCGGACATCAATGTGATCAGGAGGTTTCTTTGATCATACCGACTTGCAAGTTTTTTTATCATCTGATAACTCTTTGTTGTTGATATGTGATGGTTGCGTGTGATTGCTGAACTGTCATTCGCTAATTCCCTATGAAATTGTTTTAGGGATAAAATTAATCTTTGAAAAGAAAAACTTGGTAAATTATTATATGACAGTTCTGTTTTTCTTGTCATGACTGCAAAAAGACGCCAAGAACTTACTGGCTTTAAAATTGCTAATAGACCGGTAAAAGCTTAAGATTGCAATGACGCAATGCTTTCTCTGTATTATTTATTCAGTAGATTTGTCAGCTTCTACTCAAAACAAATATATTTAAATAAACATTCGCCTGATACTTTCCCATACAGTTTGAATACGTGAGCAGTTCAGACTGGAAAGGCTACCACATTTTTTACTAATATTCCTTCGTCGTCATATAACTGAAAAATTGTTGAGTACGACGTTAAACCTCAAGCACTCACTCACTCACTCACTAATATTCATGTTGGAATTGAAATCAAAAACGTCTTGTCCTAATGCTAACAACCAGACGGGAGAAGAGGGTTAGGTGGAATTAAACGTGGATAAAAACTCGAATCTAGGCCACAAACGGACATTCGCATGTCGATCATCAACCAAAATGGCGGCAAGTGGCAAGTCAAATAATGTGAAGACCAATTCCCAAAACACCGCTCCACACAAATAACCAAAGGATCAAGAAAGCATACAAGGTACGAATTTAGGTACTGGCCTGGGGCTACAGAAAGTCAGCATTGTAAATCATGTCCGGATTGCAACTGGTCGACTACAAGAATATATGATCCAAACAACTTGAAAAAGCTATATGCACCCCGAACAAAAGATGTTTGTATTTATGCTTGGGGGTTTAACGCCGTACTTGACAATTTTTCAATCATATGACGACGGGGAGTCATTAAGTGTGTGTCTTTTTTTCACAGGCTATGTGGCGTTAATCCATAATCATTCATTCATTCATTCTTGTCACAGGGCGAGTCCTTGCCACCAAAGTGCTGCCGCCAGTGAAGTATCACGCCAAAGACAGCAGACACGACACCGGACCCAGTCGCAGTTCACTGACACCTAGCCAACCAGTCATGTTTCCTTACTCCAACCTCTCAGTGCTGAGTGCCAAAGGAGGCAGCAGGAAGTACCAGTTTTAAAGTCTTTGGTATGACCCGACCCGGATTTGATCCGAGTCGGACGTTCTAACCATTCAGCCACCAAAGCGGTCCCAAATATGTCTAAGTTCTTGCTACACTATCATCTTTTAACAGAATAGATTCTGCTGATGAGATGGCGAGAATAATGTTTTATACAGTCATCTTATTTTGAAAGGAGTTACCGTGAAGAGACACGTAGTGCGCTTGTATTTGGTTGGTCAGATCCGGAGGTTTAACAACTTATCCACTAAGATGGACCCTCTAATTTTTTTCATGATTCTTCTCTTTCAACAGCATGTTTAACAGCATTTTTTTTAATGAAAATGTCACCTGCCAATCAAAAGAAAGCAGGCTGTACACCTTCAGTGGGCTTGAAAGTTCGCATGGGCTAAAACAACTGGAAAATATCACCAACAGGACCACCAAAACAGCACGAACCCATACAGAACAAAAAAAATCTGTTATATTTAACTGAGTTGTCTGAGTGATGGTATTCCAGCATAATATTCTGTTAAATATAACACATGCATTCTATCAATTCAACATAAAGATTGTATTAGACTAACAGAATATTCTGTTGAATATAACACATGCATTCTATCAATTCAACATAAAGATTGTATTAGACTAACAGAATATTATGTTAAATATAACACATGCATTCTATCAATTCAGCATAAAGATTGTATTAGACTAACAGAATATTCTGTTTAAATATAACACATGCATTCTATCAGTTCAGCATAAAGATTGTATTAGACTAACAGAATATTCTGTTAAATATAACACATGCATTCTATCAATTCAGCATAAAGATTGTATTAGACTAACAGAATATTCTGTTAAATATAACACATGCATTCTATCAATTCAGCATAAAGATTGTATTAGACTAACAGAATATTCTGTTAAATATAACACATGCATTCTATCAATTCAGCATAAAGATTGTATTAGACTAACAGAATATTCTGTTAAATATAACACATGCATTCTATCAATTCAGCATAAAGATTGTATTAGACTAACAGAATATTATGTTAAATATAACACATGCATTCTATCAATTCAGCATAAAGATTGTATTAGACTAACAGAATATTATGTTAAATATAACACAGCATTCTATCAATTCAGCATAAAGATTGTATTAGACTAACAGAATATTATGTTAAATATAACACATGCATTCTATCAATTCAGCATAAAGATTGTATTAGACTAACAGAATATTATGTTAAATATAACACATGCATTCTATCAATTCAGCATAAAGATTGTATTAGACTAACAGAATATTATGTTGACTATGACAGAATATTGTGATATAACAACACAATACATTCTAGCATCACCCTGACAACAGACTTTCTGTTAAAATTAAGAAATGTTTTTTTTTTAGTCTAGTGATACCTCGATCTGACATGACACTAAGCATAGAGGTCACAAATGCCTATATCCTATTCAAAAACATGAAAAGCCTATTGACTAAATGCTCGCCGTTATCAGATTGACCTTTCAGCTTGTTGAGTGGAAGAATGATTGAACTGTTAATAAACTGATTAAATGACTGAATGATTGATTAACATATTAACCAGTTAGTTCACCGATTAGTTATTACAGCGCATTGCGGCATGTTTGCCGCAATGAAAAGTCTGCTTGTATCTGGCATCCATTTTCTTCCAGAATATTCCTCTATTAAATTGCAATATTGGAGAGTTTTTTTCTTTTTGCATTTTTTCTTCAACAAACAATTTTCGGGTTAAAGACGGCGATGTAGGTCTGTCACGTGATCTGCACAAAGATTGGAAATCAATTAATTCCCGTCCAGCTATGTAGACATTAACCGCTACAGCGACTATACCATCGGAAAGTAATTCCTGTAACAGGCGATGGTGGAAGCGGGTGCACTAGTAACTATTGCTGGCTGGATAATTGATGACGGTAGCTGGCGGAGTGCTCGCTTACTACAGCTGTTTCGATCGACGCATTGCTCGGCTCTATACCGTGGTACTTGACCTCACTTTATCTGGCTGGTTGGACACAGACTCCTGGCGCCAGCCGCCCCGACTACAAGACCTCGACTGTTGAACCCCATACTATGATTTCGCCCAATTGTCCCCCCGATTCTGTTGCACGAGTTATCGTTCTAGTCCTTAACTAGTTTCTACAGGTCCCAGGAGGCACGGATCGCTTCCACGATGGACAAAACCTCTGATCGTGTTTAAAGCTTTGCTACACCACCAAAATTTTACTGGATTTATTATTGCAATGTTTCAATGTTTCCTTTCGAATTAAGAACATTATAGCATATTTGGGATATTTCTATGGCAACTTTACATTACCATTCAATTTCTTTCTAAACATGTACAGTACCTGTTAGTATAGTGGCTTATCATATGATTTGCAAACATGCCGTTTTTCATTATTACTATTTTATGACAAATTCACATATTAAATTTCACCTGATATAAATGACAATAATAAAAGCAAGTATATGCAGAAAACATACACAGTTCACAGTCGCATGGCACCAATACGCCACGGTAGTTTTGCCCCATAGTAGAGAATTTTTCATTTGATAATCCTTTTCTGGTTATCTGCTAGTTAAATATTAGAACACCACCAAAAAAGTAAGAGCTGGATTCGAACTTGCGACTCCACTGCCGGGGTTCGATCTTCACTGGGCACTAAAACATTTCAGGGTAATGAACCAAACAGAGCAGGACAAATTTAATAACGCAGGCTAAAGACCTGTCAGTGATGGAACTTGTTTTTGGATTATGAATTATTTGATTTTTGTTTAACATCTTACACAAGAATTTTTCACTTATTCGATGGCGGTCAGTTTCAAGGGTGGAGGAATCCGGAGTGTTCGGAGTAAACCAACGACCTTCGGAAAGTTACTGACTGACTTTCGCAAGTAAGATGTCTTCAGTGAAGGTTAGACTGAGGAAGAATCGTCGAACATTTATGACCATTAAGGCCCCTTTTAGAGTCTTACATCTTACTACATGTATGAGTAATGCCTTCAGTGAAAATCACAGTTACCAAAAGCCGGCTTCTGCAGAGTGCTCTCTCTCTTTCTTAACCTTTTGATACTTGGTATCCAGTAACATGCCGGTGTTCGGACAGATTATTGAATTACCACGGACGTCCGGGCGTAGCGTTACAGCGCTAATTATTTAAAAGAAATATCTCCCGTTTCAATTTTGACTCAGGAGGCATTCAATAAAACTATGACGAATAAAACCCTCACAATTCTCACGGTTTTGCTAGTGTTCATTACCGTCAACTATGGTGATTTTTTGGTGGCTTAGGAGTTCATAATGAGAGCTATTGTGAGGCGAGAGGGTCCAAATACCAGAAGTATAAAGGCGAAAACGTGCGGCTTTTCGGCGCCTTGGGACACTTTGGGTAGGCACTTCAACTGAACACACACAATACCCTCCAAGGCTTCATTTCCCGCCAATGAAAGAGAAAGTCTCCTCGATGAGATGGCCAACAGACTCTCTGTGCTTCATCCAGGGTTTTGCGCTTATTATGAATAACGCTTGAGCCCAAAGATACAGAAAAACCCTCGAGGGAAATCACCATTTCACGATACCTAAACACCACAACATTGCACCTTAGTCGTCGGTAAACTGTCCAGCCGAATATCCATCAGTGTAAAAAAGCAACGTCGAGTTTAAGAAAATCTAATCTGTTTCTAAAGTATTTATTCAACGCGCGTTAATTAACGTTTTTCAACAACGAAATCTAATGATCAATCACCATGTTGCATGTTAGAATCTAAAATCGAAAGACCGAAGGAATAAATCTTGATTTGAAATTCGCACTATTCGTCCTCGTGCTAGGGTAGAAAAAATAAGAAACATATTTATTTATTTATTCGATTTTAGCTTATCGCCATACTCAAAAAACATCCCACTTCTGTACGAAGGGAGTCGCTTTCTTTGGAAGAGGAAACAGGAGTGTCCCCGGTTAAAAGCACCTACCCATATGGCAAATTAATAGCGAACTTTCCCACGTGTGGTATGAATATTAAGCAAACCATGAAACTGGTGGACGACTAGAGGTTTTCCACCAACGTGCAACTACGCAAACAACCGCTTATTGTCCCCATTGCCCCAGTAATTAAGAGCAGTAAGGCCTGAGGCAAATTCCACAGCGCTATTTCTGACTTAATCCAAAATTTGCAATACGATCTTTAGGCTTATTTTTGGACGTCAGAAATTAAAATTTTGTCGACCTCATCAATGTTATCTCAAGACATATGTGTCAAAACTTCAATCTACAGTACGAAAAACTAAGCATTATAAAGAGTCCTTAAATTTTGACCTAAGTTAGAAACTGCTTTGTGGAATCGACACCTGGGGAATGACCAAATTTGCTGTCAAAGACCGGGACCTCTTTAGCAAACAACTGGGAATAGCACACCTCAGTATGGTATTGTCTACTGATCCCCAATAAAAAGTAAAACATATTTGTTATCAGAGGATAAATCCCAACGCATACTGACCTGAAGAGATAAACCCTCATATCGAGAGAATATCTTATAAAAGGTGAAAATATCAGACGGTGTTGGATAGGAGACATCCATAGTTCTCACCCATACCGCAAAAAAGAATCAAATATTGTTGGCGTATTTTTGTCTGAGACATGATTTTTGATTTGAAGAAGGAATAAACTTCATACGTATGAGCAATTTGCCAGGACTTCCATCTAAAGTGAATGGCTGAGGCTACAAGACAGAAAGTCGAAGACCTAACCCCAATATAGTAAATGGCTCCCCTCCCTATTTCCGGATAGGCTGTCAATTCCTCAACTACAGATAGTGCACGCTATCAATATTCAATGAAAAGAGAGAGGGAAAGAGAGAAAGAGAGAGGGAGAGAGCAAGAGCGAGAGCTATTTCTGGGAAAGATTTTGTCCATCCTGAGACTAGGGTGGAATGGAAATGAGGCCCGGGTCTCTCCACAGACTAGTTTTCATCCCCACACTGTGATGGACATAATTTGAAGATTCCTCCCCTAGAATCCGATGTTTCCGCTCGGATTGTACGGCATATAGTCCGAATTCCGCCATACGTCGGCACTGTGGGGAGCCCGGATTAGCAGATCATTACACCGCTGCTTCCCATCAATGAAATGAGAGGCTCTCCGTCAGGTCCGCGCTGCTGCAGCTCTTGTCGAAACCCTTGCAATTGCGTGATCTAAGGAGCGCTGATCGATCGGTTGAGCGGAACTTGGCAATCCGAGGCACGGATCGGCTCTCACTACTCCTCTCTCCACGCGCGCAAGCCTCGATCCTTGCTGACGCGCAGACCCGGTCGAATTCCTACAGAGAAGCGACTGCATTGTGTCGAGTAGTGCTTGTTGCGCGCCTCACGAGAAGTAGATGACAAGATCACATCCCAGACGATTTCCTTCTTATTTCCGTTTTGCTTAGTTTACATCAGGATGCGCCCCAAGCATTCTGCCTCTGATACTAAATCCGAGGCCTTTACTCGAGTAGATTGCTGATAGCTTTGTTTCTCTTCAATTTACACGATTCCGGGTAAACCGGAAGTGGTGTACAGTACGTGTCCAGTCACCGTCCGAGATTGAAGAACTATCACTTTAGGACGGGCTTCCGGTTCGGGCCTTTGACGCCCTTAGTATGTGGCTGGACACTGTGACGTTGTGCAGACAGAGCAGGATTTTTTACCACGGGCTAGCGGACGTTTGACCAAGAACAGGTAAGTACCAATATAATGTCAATCAAAATAACTTGGATGATTGGTCTGGGTCAAAGATAGTTAAATCTGGAAGATGTTAACTGTTAAGATTATTTATGCGTCAAACGACATTTCTCGCCAGGGAAATTTTTTTGTTGTTGTTGACTTGTATGCAACTGATAGTTTTACCCTTATTCAGAATTCCATTATCTGGGTAAAGACGATCTTACTTAAGGTGAGTTTTCGATGACATCGAATTACCAAAAATCCATGATGTCTCGATATAGCATACGTAGGTTGGACACGCATGTTTGTCCAACATGGATACTGCTGATGATCTAGTAATTGTGTTAAACCTGAATAAAGGCTGAATTTTATTATATAGGACAACCACATTTGATCAGAACTATATTTTTTACGCAATACAAATTCAAACATATTGTCGCGTGGAAATTTCACTACAGAATAAACATAGCTCCAAAGAAGCTGTAATTTTAAGTTCTCTTGACGAATAGGACATGGTAAGCATGTCATAACAGAAAGCTCATGCAGACACTGCTCAGATATACGACAGATGTTATGACAGCTATTAAGCATGTACATACACAACGCGGAATGTTGCGGCATTATAAGCACATAAACGACACATGACATGACCGATACCACAGGCATGTACATGACGAACAGTACTTGACAGATGGCAACATGTACACACTACGTATGTCACGGCAGAAACACGTGCTTCACACGCTAATTAACTTAGATGTCAGTTACATGTCCTTACGAACCGCTTTGGTGGCCTAATGGTTAGAGTGTCTACATCGAATTTGGGGAGACCTCGAGATCAAACCCGGGTCGAGTCATACCAAAAAATGGTACTTGTTGCAGCTCGCGTGGTGCTCAGCACTGAGGGGTTAAAGCAGCAATGCCAGTATAATGTGACGGGGTGAGATGTCACGTCTGGTGTCTTCGGCATGATACTAAGACCGGGGTTAGGTCTTTGAGTAAAATTGCGACCGAGATGGTCACCATCATTTATCTTCATTCCATGTCTAACGTAGATAGGAAAACTCTCCAAGGCGTTCTCAGGAACAACAGGCATTTATTACACATAACAACAGGGGAGTGACCAGACTCTGAGGTCCTTATAGGTCAACTCCCTCACCTCCTTTCTCTTTTAGAAACAACCATATTTATACATACAAGAGTTTGTTTACCTAACTATTAGTAACAGTTGCTGGTCTAAACTTGTTCTTTAATAACAAACACTGACTGAGTAGTTAAATGTACATGTGGTGAGTTAATCTACTTAACTCTGCACACTTAATCTTCTTAACTCTGCACACTTTATCTACTTAACTCTGCATGTTAATGTACATGCATTATTAGGATGACCAGCATATGGCTGGTCATTATACTTCAGAGGTGGCAGCATTGCGTCGGCATGGACTCGCCGTGCCACAAGAAGACACTGTATATGTACAAACGCATAATGACTCTTAATGACTAAAACAATTGTTAAATACGACGTAAAACCCCAAGCATAAATACATACGTATCCTTATGTAATTGACATCTAACATAATTAGCGCGTAAAGCACGAGAACAAATCATTTTTGTTTTCGATAAATTACCTAATTTCGTGAAATGAAAGGTATACTCTATATTAACTTTACTTATACTTGAGTCGTTTTGGAAATTGGCTTTGCGATTATTGAATCGGTACACATTTTAGTTATGACAGATATGGTGAACTGATACCCAGAATTTATCGTCAGCTTAGCATACAAGGGTTTTTCTTATGCATGTTGTTTCACTTATAATTAAGTTATATATGTTCAATTACTTAAACACTTTAAATTACTTTACTTATGGACAAAAAATGTATGATTGACAACCTTAAAGTTGGTTCTAATTATTCATTTATTTCATTAATGTTTCACGCAGGAACATTTCACTAATGTCTCGCACAGTAATATTTCACTAATGTTTCACGCAGAAATATTTCACTAATGCCTCACGCAGAAATATTTCACTAATGTTTCACGCTTGAATATTTCACTAATGTTTCACGCAGGAATATTTCACTAATGTTTCACGCAGGAATATTTCACTTATACGAGGGCGGCCAACATTATAACGGGAGGAATCCTTGCAGAGCCAAAGAAGTTGGTTCTAAGTGGATGGTATTCCACATCGATCTTAACAACGGTTCACCTTTTTATGACATCGGTTAGGGTTAACAGTAGAGATAAAACCGTGCTGGGCCAAGGGATACGAAGTAGGCTTTCCTATCTCCCTTATGATGTTCACTGTTCTCATAAGCTAATTCGCTGCAGTGGGGACCTTGGCAGAATTGAACACTGCAGGTACATCGACTTAGTTAAAGTTAGCCTTAACTAGGTCATCCAAGGAAATGTCTCAATAGGCCTACACATCTTCTGTCAAATTTTGTCCTTAAAAATTAATACCATGTGACTGTATGACCCGAGCCTGCATGCGGTCCATACAGTAAAGGTGTGGGAATAAACACATATAGACCATCTGGTACGGCTGTTAAGGTTTATAAGGAATTGGTGGACGGAGGTGTTGTACAGAAGTGAGAGAGCAACCCCAAGAAAGAAAAACCCGCAATGTACAAAACTAAACACCAGATGTACTCGCAGTCAATTAATGTTCTATCATGAACAGGCATTTCGTATATAGACACAATTCAGACTTACATCACCTCATGAGAAGCAGAAGTCACATCCTTTACTACTACTACCCAGTGTACGGAACATTATCTTATCTGACACAAGACAATTCTCAGAATAGCGATCATAGAATTACAACCCCTGTTCTAAAATCACCTGTTTATACATGTACACAAATTATGCTTCATCGGTGAAAACATCACTATTACTGACCACTAAATAGTGAAATATTAATCTACATTTCGGCAACTGATGGTTTTGTCACAACTGACAGTTACTAAAAAAAAAAAAAAAAAAGTACAACAACAGCCTGGACCTATCCTGATACAGTGGTGTCTATGACAATGCACCATAATACACCAGACACCTCCACTACATCACTACAGTAACATTTCGTTTTATTAACACTATCGTCTACACACAGTATTATCTAACCAGAGGGTAAACTCTAAAACCCATCCCCAAGAGAGCTACAGCATCCCATTTAGTAAAGCAGCTACTGATGCAGCGCCTGCCAGTTCAGATTAACAATCATCTTAGCTGATTTGATTTGATTTGATTTGTGTTTTACGCCGTTCTCAAGAATATTTTACTAACCCACGCGGGGAAACCCACGACAATCCGCAGGTTGCTGCAAGGCCTTAGCACGTACAGCCAGAGAGGAAGCCAGCATGAGCTGGGCTTGAACTCAGAGCGACCGCATTGGTGAGAGGCTCCTGGATCAATGCGCTGTGCTAGCGGGCTAACCGACTGAGCCGCGGAGGCCCCTCATCTTAGCTGAGGCATAATGAAACAACGACAGACAATTAATCTACGGTGTAGTAACCAATAGTAAATAAACAAAAATATTCATGAATATTTTATTGGAAATAAACAAAAAAATATATATGACGCTTAATCTGATTGGTCAAAAGAGTTCATTTGCTCTAGTAGTCCATTGGTCAAAACGTGCATGTATTTATACTGAACTCGAATAATACCCATCAAAGATGCCAGTGTCTATCCTGAAGAGATGCAAGATGACTTTCGGTATAGCGAGAATGTTTGTCAGCAACCTGAATCGACGTCGTTTATACAGTGGTTGTAAAGCATACCGCGCATGCCTTATCTGTCAGCAAAGTCAGCAAAAGTTTTCAGTTAACTCTTAACTAAATATCACAACAAGGCAGAGGTAGTTCTTTTGAATCACAATCTGTTCGGTTAAGGCCTGTAACGCTCGTCATTTTCGAACTGTATCTAATACCGCTTAACCTGGAGCTTGAGGCCTTGAAGGCAGCCATGCTCATTACATCTTAATGATGCCTTTATGAAAAGTTGCAATCAAAGCGCGACTGAGATACCTTGTTTAATTGTTATTTTACCTGGAACTCATTCATGGACTACAAATTTGAACTTTGATATAGAATTCATGGCTAGAATATCCACTGTCTGCCCGGTATCATTAAAAACTTTATTTCCTATTTGTATAATTTCTTACATACCTTTGTCTTTGGGAGCTAGTGTTTAACGTAGTTTTGGAAATGGATCTTGCGATTATCGACTTGGAACGCCCTTTACGGACTACAAATGGTATACGGATGTCGGACATGACGCTTATATATATATATATATATATATATATATATATATATATATATATATATATATATATATATATATATATATATATATATATATATATATATATATATATATATTCTGGTATT